>NC_044032.1:378543813-378727882 GCF_901765095.1 Microcaecilia unicolor
ATTGAACGAGGATTATATAATAAAATTAGACGATACGATAGAGGGAGAAAATAATCTGAATGTTAAGTAAATGATGGAGAATTACGGTTCTAATTATGAGTCATTATGGTATGTCATGTTAAAGAGATGTGTCTTCAGTGCTTTGTGGAAGTTGATTAGGTTATTTTAAAGTTTAGCAGGCTTAAAGTAAATGGATAGTGCTGCACATAGTGACTGCATTATCTGTATATTCAGCACTGCTATGGGGCCCTTTTACTAAGCCATGGAATGCACTAGCACGTGCCTGCCATATGGCAAAAAGTACTGCCACGGGATGCACTTGGGCATTCTGAGGTACTGCCTCCATTGGTGTGCGTTAATCCTGTGCTGAAAACCATGTTTTATTTTTCAGTGCAGGAGGCGTGACTATGGGCAGAGAGCAGGCGTACCTTGCACTAATCAGGTAGTGCAGGCACATTGTTGTGCACTGCTCGATTGCCATGGGGTTAGCACAGGAGCCCTTAGCACCTACAAAATTGGTATCGGTAAGGGTTCCGCAGTAATGGCCTCATGCTAATTGGGAAATTAGCACATGGTCATTAAAGAAACATATGGAAATGTGGCTATTTTAATGTCATGCTAAAAGTGACCGCAGCGTGCAGGATACCTACATGCTGACAACAGCGCCAACCACTTTTTAGCGTGGCTTAGTAAAAGGGTCCCTATGTTTACAGCACTAATGTATTTATTTAAATGCTTATTTAAGTGCTAGAGCTTAAAGTGTGACATGCTGAGTATGGACGTCCTTATTTTATTTTACTACAGTTTTCATGGTTAATTCCACTTACAAAGAATCAAGAAAATACAGTTACATAAAGAAAACAGTAGCAGAAAAACACTGTGAAAACAAGGCAATTTACGTGAATGCAGTCCCTGTCATGAGGACTCAAAGACAAATTATAAGACAATTATCATGAAGGAGTCTCTTTACCCATTATGGACTTCCTTAGTTTTAAAGTTTGTCTAATTTATAACAGGGCTTAAATACAAATTTTGAGTATCCCTATTCTGCTTATTTTCGAAAGAGAAGGGCGCCCATCTTCCAACACAAATTGGAAGATGGGTGCCCTGCTCTCAGGTGCGGCCAAATCGGCATAATCGAAAGCCGATTTTGGCTGCCCTCAACTGAAGTCCGTCACAGGAGCAGCCAAAGTTTAAGGGGCCATGTCGGAGGTGTAGCGAAGGTGGGACGGGGGCGTGATTAACACATGGGCGCCCTCGGCCGATAATGAAAAAAAGAAGGCCGGCCCTGATGAGCATTTGGCCAACTTTACTTGGTCCATTTATTTTTAGGACCAAGCCTCAAAAAAATACCCAAACTGACCAGATCACCACCGGAGGGAATCGGGGATGACCTCCCCGTACTCCCCTAATGGTCACCAACCCCCTCCCACCCCCAAAAACATTAAAAACATTTTTTGCCAGCCTCTATGCCAGCCTCTAATGTCATACCCAGCTCCATGACAGCAGTATGCAGGTCCCTGGAGCAGTTTTAATGGGTGCAGTGCACTTCAGGAAGGCGGACCCAGGCCCATCCCCCCCCTACCTGTTACACTTGTGGTGTTAAATGGGAGCCCTCCAAAACCCACCCAAAACCGACTGTACCCACATGTAGGTGCCCCCCTTCAACCATAAGGGCTATGGTAATAGTGTACAGTTGTGGGGAGTGGGTTTTGGGGGGATTTCAGGGGCTCACCACCCAAGGGAAGAGAGCTATGTACCTGGGAGCAATTAATGAAGTCCACTGCAGTGCCCCCTAGGGTGCCCAGTTGGTGTCCTGGCATATGAGGGGGACTAGTGCACTACAAACACTGGCTCCTTCCACGACCAAATGGCTTGGATTTAGCCGGATTTGAGATGGCCGGCCTCAGTTTCCATTATTGGCGAAAACCGAGGCCGCCATCTAAGTCCGATGATCTCAACATTTAGGTTGACCATCTCTAAGGTTGACCTAAATGTTGAGTTTTGGCCGGCCCCAACCGTATTATCGAAAGGAAAGATGGGCGCCATCTTGTTCGATAATACGGTCCCTTCCAGGGCCCGTCCGCGGAGATGGCCGCCCTTAGAGATGGGTGCCCCCATTCGATTATACCCCTCTATATGACTTTTCTGACATTCACTTCTTCCACATAAGGTGTACACGTGTACTCTGTTTTAGTATAATTTATGGAGTGCTGATTTGTGAAGTAAAGATCTTTGCAGAGGAACTAATCAGCAGATTAAGTGTTTACGGCTTGCACAGGATATATGGACTAGTGGAATCAATGGGCTTGGGATGGTAGATAGGTATTATATGTATTAGTCAGAGGTCTTAACATGTGAAAAAGTATGAATGAGAGTGAATGAGGATGAATGTAGGGTTTTTGTTTTTTTTTCAAATATGTTTAAAAGTCAATGATATATATTATATAACGAATAAAGAGTATTGAATATAACTGTTTGTAATTGATATTTATAATATCGTGTACAGTTGTTGAGGAGTTTATTTAACCCTAGAGCACATAGAGGGGCATAATTGAACGAAAACGCCTATCTCCATGGGCGTTTATCTCCGAGAACGGGTCAGTGAAGGGGCGGACCGAACCGTATTTTCGAAAAAAATAGACGCCCATGTTTTATTCAACAATGTGTGAGCTGGGCGTTTTTGTTTTTCAGCGATAATAGAAAATGAAAGTGCCCAGCTCAAAAACGAATAAATCCAAGACATTTATTCGTGGGAGGGGCCAGGATTTGTAGTGCACTGGTCCCCCTCACATGCCAGGACACCAACCGGGCACCCTAGGGGGCACTTTTACAAAAACAAATAAAAAGGTCAAAGAGCTCCCAGGTGCATAGTACCCTTCCCTTGTGTGTTGAGCCCCCCAAATCCCCCTCAAAACCCACTGCCCACAAGTCTACACCATTACTATAGCCCTAAGGGGTGAAGGGGGGCACCTACATGTGGGTACAGTGGGTTTGGGGGGGTTGGACGACTAATAAGCATTAAGCAGCACAATTGTAACAGGTAGGGGGGGATGGGCCTGGGTCCACCTGCCTGAAGTCCACTGCACCCCCTAACAACTCCTCCAGTGACCTGCATACTGCTGCCAGGGAGCTGGGTATGACATTTGAGGGTGAAAATGAAAATGTGTGAAACATCATTTTTTTGTGGTGGGAGGGGGTTAGTGACCACTGGGGGAGTCAGGGGAGGTCATCCCCGATTCCCTCCAGTGGTCATCTGGTCATTTAGGGCACTTTTTGGGGCCTTATTCGTGAAAAAACAGGGTCCAGGAAAAGTGTCCTAAATTCTAGGTAAAAACGCATACTTTCTTCCCATTATCGGTGAAATGCGCCCATCTTTGTTCGGCAGATAACCACGCCCCAGTTCCGCCTTCGCCACACCTCTGACACGCCCCCATAAACTTTGTCCGCATCCGCGACGGAGTGCAGTTGAAAACGCCCAAAAATCGGCTTTCGATTATACCGCTTTATTCGTTTTTGTGAGATCTCTTTCAATGTCTACCCTCAGGTTATTCGGTCAGCTATTCGTCACGTACAGGGAGAAGAGGTGGGGGGTTGGCTCTAATATTTAAATCAGATTTTAAGGTTCAGGAGATCAGAGATCACAAACTTTCTTATCCTGAACTTCTTTTATTAAAATTTAGTACAGCTAGGTCTACTTTTCATGTACTACTTTACTACTGTGCTCCGTCCACTACGGCAGCGGGGTGGGACGACATCTATCAATCACTTGCAGATGCTGCAATTAGGTTCCCAAACCTTTTAATATTAGGTGATTTTAATGTTCATCTAGATGATAAATCGAACCCACGTTCAGCTAGATTTTCAAATTTTTTACATGATATTGATCTTAAACAACATGTGAATGGATCAACTCATATCGCGGGTCATACATTAGATTTAGTAATGACACACAAACTGGATGAAGTGAAATGTTCAAAAATCGTACTAACTCCGGTATCTTGGTCAGACCATTACTTTCTCCAATTCTACTTATTAATACCACAGTTATTACATAATGCTGAACCGGCTCAAATTAAAACCAGGAGTCTAAATAAAATCGATTTGACATCTTTACCTTCCTTAGCAAATAAGTTCCCACTAAATTTTGATACACTCCCAATAGATGACCAAATCAAAATATGGAACCAAGTTCTTTCAGCAGCCCTTGACGATATTGCACCGGAAAAAACAATTAGTAAAACAATGAAACGTACCCAACCTTGGTACCACCCAGGATTGAAACTATGTAAACAACAGGTACGTAGAGCTGAACGCCAATGGCGTAAGCATAAGACCACAGAACTACAAGAAAAGTGCAAACAGTGTAAAAAATACTATCTATCACAATTAAAGGATGCTAAAACTACGTACTTCTCAAAAGAGATAAAAGAGGCAGCTAGTTCGCAGAAAAAACTATTCCAAATTATGAAACGTCTGACAACAATAACTAACGAAAAGAGAGAATCGCCTACTATTGACTCTGAAACTTTAGCTAAGTTCTTTAGCTCTAAAATCGAGAAATTAAGAGCCCTTTTCCCAAGGGTACCAAGGCTCAGTTATTTTGACAATTCCCCAAGTTCACAACTATTGGTACCCTGGAAGGATTTTGAAATTCCGTCTGCCAAATCATTATTTACCTTGGTTGCAGGTTTATCCCCCACTTACAGTTCATTGGATCCTATACCTTCTGCATGGCTGAAAAAACATTCGCTAGAAGTCCAGCAGTTTATGTACTCAATTGTCATGTTGAGCCTTTCTGATGGGATAGTTCCCACTACTCTGAAAGAAGCGCTAGTAAAACCTAGTCTAAAGAAAGCCTCATTGGATCCCTTATTACCTTCTAACTATAGACCAGTCTCTAATCTTCCTTTTCTATCCAAAGTTATAGAGACAGTAGTATTTAGACAGTTGCAAACTTATGTGGACTCAAAAAATTTGTTACATCCCAGACAATCGGGTTTCAGGAAAGGTCACAGTACAGAGACCATTCTGACTTCACTGTTAAGTGAAATCCATGCAAAATTAGAACTTGGTTATATTGCCCTGGTAGTTTCATTAGATTTGTCTGCGGCCTTTGACCTAATCAATCACAACCTACTCATTGATAGATTGAGTGAGATTGGTATTTCAGGGACAACTATGAAATGGTTTATATCCTTTCTAACAAATCGCTCATTTAAAGTAGTTCAGCAGCAATCCTGTTCTGCATCCTACAACTTATCATGTGGAGTACCTCAGGGTTCGGTTTTATCTCCACTACTGTTCAACCTATTCATCAGTCCCCTGGCGCTCCTCATTCAAACAATGGGTATAAGTTTTTACTCATATGCAGATGATTTTTTGCTTATCCATTATGTTAGACCATTGAACATAGATCTTACACCCATTCAAGTATGCTTGGATAGAGTAGCAGACTGGTTAACTACACATCAGCTGGTACTGAACCCGGATAAGACTACAACATCTTGGATAGTAGGGCAAGGCACATATCCCTCTGTAGTACCTGTGCTATTTGGTCAGAATATTCCAACAGTTAAGTCTTTTAGATATCTCGGGGTCATTATTGATTCCGCATTGACCTTTGAGGAACAAGTATCCGATGTAGTGAAAAAATCTTTCTTTCATCTGAGACGGCTTCGGTCAGTCAGAAATTCAATAAGTAAGGGCTCTCTCAAAACGCTGACATCTGCATATATTACTTCACGTTTAGACTATTGTAACATTATATATGCAGGGATTACCCAAGCAAATTTAAAGCGATTACAAAGAATTCAAAATACAGCAGCACATATGATCTGTAGGGCCCGGAGGGATGATCGAGCAACACCTTTATTGCATCATCTGCACTGGCTCCCGGTTGAAGCAAGAATAAAGTTTAAGGCTCTTGTCCTTACACACAAAGCCTTTCACACATTAAACCCCAGCTACTTGTCGAATTTAACAATCCCCTACACCGCTATGCGAACTCTCAGATCCCTAACAGATAACAGGTTAGTCATTCTCCCTCTTACTAAGGCTAGGTGGGAATCTACACGGAGATCGGCTTTTTTCTACCTGTCACCCTCTCTTTGGAATAGCCTTCCAAAGGAGATCAGACTAGAGAAATCTTATCTCCATTACCGAAAACTTCTGAAAACCTTTCTCTTTATAAGCTATGTAGAACAGAACTTGGCATAATGAGATAAGGTCAAAAAGACAAAGAAAAATGGGATAGCTTAATTGTATACTAGATTTTTAATTTGTATTGATTTATTATGTAGTCTATCTTGATTGCTGTGCTTTCCTGTCACGAATGGAATTCCTATGTTTGTTTATTTGTATATACCAATTTTTTTATATATATGTAAACCGTTCTGTTTTGCAGTTGCAACAAGACACGGTATATAAATCAACATAAATAAATAAATAAATCTCCCGATTTAGGTCGGAACTTGGGCGTTTTTCTCGTTCGATTATAAGCTGGATACTGTTTTAATATAAGGGATTTTGGAGATATTTTATAAGGGGATACCTAGTTAGAGCTCTTTTAAGGCTATTTTATCGAGAGCAGTGGGTGCGTGCCTGTCTTTTTCTAAGGTGTGCTAACAGATTTACCACCACCCCCTGTTTACAAAGCCACGCTAATGACTGCTGGTGTGGTAATGCTGACACAGCCCATTCAAAGTGATGGCTGTGTCTGCATTGTCAAGCAGCAGCCGCTAGCATAGCTTTGTAAACAGGGGGTTAGTATGTGTTAAATGCCATGCAGCCTATAGGAACATACGGGCCATTTTACCAAGCTGCATTAAAAAGTGTCAGGCACTGTTGTCAGCGCATGGGTTTTTCATGTGCTATTAGGAAAGAAATAGAAAACAAAAATGAGGACAATATAATGCCTTTGTATCGCTCCATGGTGCGACCGTACCTTGAATATTGTGTTCAATTCTGGTCGCCGCATCTCAAAAAAGATATAGTGGAATTAGAAAATGTTGGATTATTTGTAGTAAATAATTAGCAGATTTTAGTACACACAGCTTCAGCTTTAGAAATGTTAATTTCTTTCTTCATCTCTCTCTCATTCACCCCTGAATAATTCACTGCTGAGTCACTTTAAAGTTGAAGTAACAAAACATCTGTTTACTCACAGTTTGCAGTTTGATTATAATCAGACAGGCTTATATATACATATTATTATACATTTGTCTTATCAGCTCCTTCCATGTGCTTAGATGGTAATGGATGCTCACACCACCATAGATCCTCTCAGGTTAGGAGAGATCATGAGCTCCATGTGCTCCATGTGCTGCATGTGCTGCATCTAACCCCCACAGGAAGTTGCATAGCTGTGTGACCTCTCTAAGTAATTCACATCAGAGGTCACAGAGTAATCACAGAGAAATAATAGGTGACAGGCAATGCATGTAAAATACAATTACATTCCAACAGAAAAGGTACAGAGAATGGCGACGAAAATGATAAAGAGGATGGGATGACTTCCCTATGAGGAAAGGCTAAAGCAGCTAGGGCTCTTCAGCTTGGAGAAAAGCTGGGAGATATGATAGAGGGGAGATATGATAGAGGTATATAAAATAATGAGTGGAGTTGAACGGGTAGATATGAAGCGTCTGTTTACACTTTCCAAAAATAGGACTAGGGGGCATGCAATGAAGCTACAATATAGTAAATTTAAAATGAATCATAGAAAAATTTTCTTCACTCAACGTGTAATTAGACTCTAGAATTTGTTGCCAGAGAATGTGGTAAAGGCTTAGCGGAGTTTAAAAAAGGTTTGGACTGCTTACTAAAGGAAAAGTCCATAGACCATTATTAAATGGAGTTGGGGAAAATCCACTATTTCTGGGATAAGCAGTATAAAATGTTTTGTACTTTTTTGGAATCTTGTCAGGTATTTGTGAATTGGATTGGCCACTGTTGGAAACAGGATGCTGGGCTTGAAGGACCTTTGGTCTGTCCCAGTATGGCAATAGTTATGTACTTATGGCCACTTTTAGCATGACAGTAAAATGGCCACCTATTTTGTTGGCATTTAGAGCAAACCCCGCGGTAATTCAGCAGTGCATGGCAATGTGTCTGTGCTACTCGATTAGTGCAGGACACGCCTACTCTCTGCCCATTACCAGGTCACCCACACTAAAAAATTAAAAAAAAAATGTTTCAAAATGGCAGTGACGTTCCTAGGGTGGCTGACACCGAGGGCGGATCGCCGATGCGCCCCCCGCCCGGGTGCAATGTGACCCCCCCCCATAGTAAGGACACCTGCCCCCGGCGAAAGGACACCCCCGGGTGCATTTTTACCTGCTGGGGGGTGCCGCGCGCCTGTCAGCTTTGCTCGTTCCATGCTCCCTCTGCCCCAGAACAGGAAGTAACCTGTTCCAGAGCAGAGGGAGCACAGAACCAGCAGAGCCGACAGGCACGCGGCACCCCCCCCAGTGGCGTGCACCCAGGGGGGACCACCCCTCATGCCCCCCCTTGGTACAGCACTGCAAAATGGGATTAATGCATGCTGATGGGCACACTATTGCAGGATGCCTTAGTAAAAGGGCCCTATAATGAGCTGCATGGCATTTAGCATGTGCTAATCATTAGCACGCTCTAAATCCATTAGCGCACTTTAGCAAAAACATAAGTTACAGCTGTGGACATTTACACCAGTCCCAGATTTGGTGTAAATGCTCATGCCAATATTTTTCAAGTACATACATAAATTAAGTAATTATTATCTTTTTGCATACTTGCACACTCCATCCTTGCTTCTCCCAAACTCCGCCCCTGCACACACCTTGATCATTCTGCTACAATACCACGAAGTGCTCTTACTTTCCTATTGGTAAGGATCTACCAGTTTATCTGGAAATATTCGCTAAGAATGTGCACTAGGTGAAAATTATTGGTTTGTTTGTTTTTATTCTCCAATTTTCAGATTTTTAATATATATTTCACACATTTGTTTTAATTTTTAGACATGTTTCTGCAATAAATACATACATATCTGCCTGTTATGCCATTTTTTGATGTCTAGATTCCATTATAGTATATTAACATAACTCAACATTAGTGTATCCTTAATTAGGCCCATACAGCAACACTAAGATATTAACCCTGCTTATCTGGGTGTGCCTTAATTCAGCAAGGGTGTGTAGAACTTACAGAGGCCCTTTTACATAGACAGTTGCCTTTGACAATAAAGTTATGCCTCCAGCTAGGTAACCATTTTAATTGCTGTAGAGGTGGCCATGTGACTCTTTCGACAACTTGCTGTGGCGCTTCTGTGCTATCGGTGCTGTGGTTTGACTAAAGCAAACAATACAGCTGAGTGTACTTTTCATAAACTGCTCCCTACAAAAGTTCTACATAATTAGAATCTGAATGAAGTGTTACCTTTATGTGTTAGAACTTTTTTGACATCTTTGCGTATGTCAAAATATATGACAGGGAAATAGATTTGCAATCACATACGTAGCCCTTACCTCATTTTAGTACAGCTGTGTTAAAGAAGCTATAGTTATTGATATACATATTAGCAGTTGGCCTTAATGCAGCATGAGGTAATAGCATTGTTACTATTATGGCACTTTGATTGGCGGTGGCATTCAGCTACATTTTTCTCCTGCTGCTGTTCATTTGTAAGTAGGTAGCAGGAGGGAGCCATGCCTGCTCAAAGGCTTAAGGGTACAATAGTTCCCAAGCAGCAAGGAACCTTAGGAAGAAATGCATATACTAAAAATGAGAATATCAATGAGGAACTGTATGAAATGGAGAAAGCACACCTTTGAATGTGTTGTGATACCGTATATTATTTGACCTGGTGAAGTCACCAGGAACCCCAGTGGAATTTCATCCTTTCAGCAGAATATAACCCATTATTTTTATTCATTTTTAAGGTAGCATTTACGTACTCGAACATGTCTTCCAGCACAGAATAGCTCGACATATTGAACTTGACACCATGGATTTTCTGTTTTCCAGCTTTATCAGCTGTTTAAAATGCCTATGCTGGATTCAAAGAAAAATAAAAGAAGGCTTCTTCCACTTAGAGATAAGTGTAGAATGATAACCAATCTTTTATCACCATTCCACAAATTCGTGACAATGTGGTATAATTATAACATATTCTAACAAAGGACTGTCTGATGAAGATATGCATTTATATTTCTGCAAATTTCCTGTTAGTTACAAAGCCTTTAGAATTTTGTATGTGATCAATGATACCTTTTTGACAAAGTCTTTTTAAACTGGGGCCACTTTCTCTACAGGCTGTCAGATCTGATGTATTATACATAAAACATTCACAGAAAGAAGTTCTCCAGGATTTTCTGAGGTTTGATCTCTTTTCTTATCACCAGAATGCGTCCTTAAAAAGGAACTGTCATGTTTCTTTTTTCTCAGTGTATTTCATATCCTCTGTTAAAGTGACAGTCCTAAGGGCCCAGCGGTTAGCACTTTCATTCCAGAGGTCTGGGCCTGAACCTGAGGAAAATCTTGGATTTCTTTCTCTTTAGAACAATGATCTGGGCCCAGAGCACAAGAGAGACAATGCTGCTGGACTCTAGGAGAGAGGGAGGGAACAGGCTACATGTCTGCTCAGTATGTCATGGAGACTGTAGAGCAGCTGTTCGACTTGAAGACACATTTAGGAGGCCAGGAATATGCATGCTGTTTGTAGATAAGTGACAGTCAGAAGAAAATAAGACGATAATGTGATTATGTCAAAAAACCTTAGATCATCCATTTTCACAAGCTTGCAATAGATTTTGTTCTAAAACATGCATATGAGGTAGTCCGTTGTACTTTTTTCTGTAACATAATTCATCGTCTCAGACTAGCTACATGGTTGGCTGGTCCCCAGGACTGCCGAATAAGATATTTTTGTTTCAGCTTTAAGAAATGATTTGAATTAGTCCTCTCAGAGATTAATGCATACTATTTCTTTAAATGAAACTACGTTACAGTATTGTAGCTCCAGTCATGCCGGTTAAGCAGCATTTCACATGTTACAGATTTACATCTATCCATTTTTCTTTAAGTATGCATTCAGAGCCAAGAATAAATAAATTCTAATAATACTATAGGCTTTGAAAGAAGAACATTTCTAGCTGACTAGCACTGACCTCCTGGGATGTGCGCATTATTCAGACCAATGTATGGAGGAGTAGCCTAATGGTTAGAGCAGTGGGCTGTGAACCAAGGAATCTAGGTTGGTTTCCCTCTGTGGCTCCATATCACTCTGAGCAAGTCACTTCACTCTCCATTGCCACAAGTACAAACTTAGGACTCCTTTTACAAAGCCATACTAGCAATTAGTGGAACACCAAATGTGACGAAGCCCATTCAATTCTTATGGGCTTCGTTGCATTTGGCACACAGTAATCACTCTCATGGCTTTGCAAAGGAGCCCTTAAATTGTGAGACCGCTAGGAACAGGAAAAATGCCTCCTGTACTTGAAAGTAGCACAATCTAAACTGTAAGTCACTTCAAGCTAACATATTGAAGTATGTAATCAAATCCTGCAAAATAAATGTTCTCATTTCTAACTATATCTTATTGCATGCTGGATATACTCTCATAACGTTAAGGAATAGTCCACCTGCAGATCTTACAAAAAAAAAAAAAAAAGTAAGGTCAAGCAAGGGTCACTGTCATTGAGTATGCAGTGCCAAACTGAAAGCCCATCCCGTTAAATATGAAAATCCACCCATTGTCTCAAATTCAATTGTATCCTGTCTTTCAGACTGGCCACACTATAGCCATAGCAACCTTAATAGAAGGATGTACATTGGACCACATCATCTGCAGGGTGTCTTTCACTACAGAAAGTTTTGTTGCAAATATGCATGATTAATGCCTCCAACTATTATCTCTATTTGAGCAGACATGAAAGGCAGTCATTTTGTCTGCTTAGATAAGCCTATTGCATGGCCATTAACAGAGTATTCTGTCCACACTGAATAGAACTATTATTGCAGCTTGTCTTCTATAACCAGAATGTGTCATTTCAGGTCTGCAAAAATATATGAATGACTTTTCAAACATAGTTACAATAACCCACTAAGCCTGAACTGAAGAAAAACGACAATGACTGTTTAGCATATAATAGACTGTGACAATGTGTTTGCATTAGTATGAAGCAATTTTCATGTATTTATGTCATAGCAATACATCAAATATCAATTACTAAACACAATGCACTAGCCGCTAGGAAAAAAGACACACAGCCCAAGCAGGAGGCACCTCTTTCTCAATCTGCCTCCTCCCCTCCATTACCCTTTATCCCTATCCACCCTCCTTCCTCTTTTCTCCACCACTTGCCCAATAATTCAATGAGGCTCATGTCAGAAATTACTGAAGAAACAGTGGTTGTATTATGGCTGCAGCGCTGGAAACTGATCTTACAATCGAGGAGGTGAGACATACAATTTATAATACAGCTTGCAATCCTTTCCTATAATTATTCCTTTGTGGGCTAACTAGCCTTAGAGACACAGTTCTTGACCTTTTTCATGATATATGTATTAAGACATTCTATCGCCCTTGCATATGGACCATGAAAGTCTTTACACAACCACCCACAGGACTGGCATAAAAGCACCATTGCCCCAACAGTATCTCTGTAACACCTCTATTCACTGTCATGCCCTGTTCCATCAAAGTCAGGGGTTAAGGCACTATTACTTAGTTCTCATTATTCAGCGCACATGTCCCCTTCATAGAAGACAGAGACCGGGTATTCACTGCCATCTACACTTACACTGTTATCAAGTGAGGATACAAATCAGCCAACAGTACTATTGATGCTTTCTATCTTTGCTTTTCTCTCCAGCTCAGTGGCATAGCCACAGGTGGGCCTGGGTGGGCCAGGGCCCACCCACTTAGGGCTCAGGCCCACCTAACAGTAGCACACGTTTAGTAGTAGCTGGTGAAGATCCCAAGCTCTGCCAGCTGAAGACTTCCCCCTGATGGTAATGGAGACACTACTCTCCATGGAACTGGCACCTGCGCATGCTCAGTTTTCAGCACATGCCTGCTCCAGACTGCCAAGGTGGAAAGAAGCATTTTCCTGCCAGCTGAGATATTTTTAGTGGTGGTTTTGGGGGGGGGGGGGGAGAACACTTGGTGCCCACCCACTTCTTACCTATGCCCACCCAAAATCTGTTGTCTGGCTATGCCCCTGCTCCAGCTGTGTGCTTACCTCCTGCCAATGCTGTGACACAGTGCACCCCAAAGCTCCTGAGGTAGTGGGTAGGGAAGGAGAGTGGGTGCACGGTTGTAGTGGCGGGCCAAAAAGAAGGTAGTGTGCCTGAGCCTGCACCTCTTTAAGCCACTCCCTGCACCACCCCCTTCTAAACCATGCTTGATTTAGAAAAATGAGATTTTAGAGGAAGACTAAAAATGGAATTGTGAGATTGAAAGATGCTACGAATCGCTATGTGGAGAATGATGAGGAAAAAGTAAATGTGCTAAACAAATACTTCTGTTCTGTTTTCAGAGAAGAAAATCCTGGAGAAGGACCACAATTGAGTAGCAAAGGTACATATGAGAATGGAGCGGATATAGCACCACTCATGGAAGAAAGTGTTTATGAACAGCTTGAAAATATGAAGGTGGACAAAGCCATGGGACCAGATGGGATCCATCTCAGGATATTGAGGGAGCTCTGAGAGGTTCTGACGAGTTCTCTTAAAGATTTGTTTAATAAATCCTTAGAGACAGGGGAGATTCTGTGGGACTGGAGAAGAGCAGATGTGGTCCCTTTTCACAAAAGTGGTGACAGAGAAGAAGCTGGAAACTACAGGCCAGTTAGCCTCACTTCCGTTATTGGAAAAGTAATTCCATTCATTTCCCATGGACCTCTTCACATTCAGCACATGCTAATTGGTAGTGCCACTTGGTAAAAGGCACCTTTAATTTGCAGTTAGAGATTACATTAAAACTGCTATATTTATTGGAAATATTTGATTTTAAAGGAGAAAAGTTAGGTTGTAGCAGAACTTGATTTTTGTATCAAATTGTCTAATTGCTTGCCCCTTCTTGAGAACATTTTTAGCAGTGATATTTGGTTGAATTGCTGAGAGACATATCATATTCATTTTTGGTTTAATCATAAATTGATAATGAGTGTGACTGTTGGGCAGACTGGATGGATCCTTCAGGTCTCTGTCATCATCTACTATGTTACTATGGAGTTCATTTTCAAAGCAAAAAAAAAAACTCTACAGTTTGTCTAAATAGCATGGGAGGGCCCAAAAAACAGGACATCCAACAGTGATAATTGAATGAATGAGAAGAAACATCAAAGTATTAGATTTAGGATGTCCTAAGTTAGACCTGTTTCAATCACATCCAGGGTTAAAAAAAAAAAGTGCTCTGATTGACCAGCTAACCACTGCAGTGAGCAAGGCATGACTCCTAAGTAATTTCCCAGTAGTTACTGTCCCACTTCCTTTATCCTGAAAGTGAAATTGAAAGGGGATACCAGGCTCTATGACAACCTCACCCCTAAGGAGAAGCAATTTTTGATTATAGAACACTCAACCATCCCGACCATATATATATATTAAAATCGATAAGTCTCTCACGAACCCTCCAGGGAGGCCCATTATCTCAGCCAATGGATCTGTGCTCGAACCCTTATCGGATTTTACTGACTATTATTTGAGACTCTGTGTTCCCTTGATAGAACGCTATGTACGTGATTCTTCTCACTTTATCAGAAGAATATGACAGATCCCTTGAGGGATTACTGTTGGCTATGCTTGACATTGAATCTCTATATACCAATATACCTCAGTTGGAGGCCTTAGTTATCATTGAAGAAACATTATGTGACAGACAAACTGATGTACGGATCCCTAACAGACTCATCCTGACTTTGACCACCATGGCACTGACCAAAAATTATTTTTATTTTAATGGACAATTTCATTTACAAACAAAAGGCACAGCTATGGGGGCATCCATGGCCCCCAACATAGCCAATTTATATGTGGCTAAGTTTGAAAAAACACACTTAACTGACCATCCATACAAACAAGAGATCAGGATGGAAGGGCAGCACTAGTTCACTAATTCACTTTTATGATTGGATTAACACTTTTGACCCTAATCTCAAATTTAAAATGCAGTTTGATATGGTAAATATTCCTTTTTTAGATGTAATGGTGAAAAAAGAAAGATAATGGTTTTCAACATCACTATATAGGAAGCCAAAAGACAGAAATTGTTACCTACATTACTCTAGTTATCACAATCGTGCATTGAAAGACAATTTACCCTTTGTTAATTCCTAAGGTTTAGGAGATTATATACAAATATGGACGATTTTCACAAACACTCTAGAGAATTATCTGGAAGATTCAGACAAAGGGAGTATCTCAATGAATGTACAAGGTTTTCATAAAGCGAAAATATGTCAAGAAAAGATCTATTAAAGATTGGTACAAAATCCAAGAACAATTCTGAAATAGTCTGAACATTCCGTTTTTCATCTATGAGTCATCAAATTAAAAGAATCATTCAAAGGCATTGGCTTATTGTACAGACCCATGCATGCTTCAGAGATGTCATTCCCCATCTTCGCTCTCTCTCGCAATCCTAATCTGAGGAATCATTTGGTACCTTCTACCCTGCCTACACTACAAGGTAATATCACTAACTATACTGGCCATAGACCTTCAAATTCTTGCTCAGTCTTTGCCCATGCCCTTAATCTTGATGTTTTTATCCATGCCATCACTTGAAAATGTTATAAGCTAAATTTCAATAGCAATTATAACTCCAAAAATGTGGTGTATTTAATGATATGTGATAGAGGGAGCAAAGTACAAACAAAAGTCCAAACAGAAAAAGAAGAAGTACCAGGAGCCTTCAAAAAAGGGTCGCAAATCCTTTAATCATAGGTGTTGGTGAAGCAATCCTTGAATGGACCAGACACGGGACGTGTTTCGGTGCCTAGCACCTGCGTCAGGGGTCTACATTAGACATATAAAAACAATGGCCAACTTGGTCCAATTTTTTTCACAACCAAGCCTCGAAAAGGTGCCCGAACTGACCAGATGACCACCAGAGGGAATCAGAGATGACCTCCGATTACTCCCCCAGTGGTCACCAACCCCCTCCTACCCTAAACAAAATTTAAAAACATTTTTCCAGCCTCTATGCCAGCCTCAAATGTCATACCCAGCTCCATGACAGCAGTATGCAGGTCCCTGGAACAGTTTTAGTGGGTACTGCAGTGCACTTCAGGAAGGCAGACACAGGCCCACCCCCTACCTGTTACACTTGTGGTGGTAAATGTGAGCCCTCCAAAACCCACCCAAAACCCACTGCACCCACATCTAGGTGCCCCCCTTCACCCCTTAGGGCTATGGTAGTGGTGTACAGTTGTGGGTAGTGGGTTTGGGGGGGGGGGTTGTGGGGCTCAGCACCAAAGGTAAGGGAGCTATGCACCAGGGAGCAATTTGTGAAGTCCACTGTAGTGCCCCCTAAGGTGTCCGGTTGGTGTTCTGGCATGTGAGGGGGACCAGTGCACTACGAGTGCTGGCTCCTCCTACGACCAAAAGGCTTGCATTTGGTCGTTTTTGAGATGGGCGTCCTTGGTTTCCATTATCGGTGAAAACTGAGGTCGTCTATCTCTAAGGTCAACCATCTCAACATTTAGGTTGACCATCTCTTAGGTCGACCTAAATGTTGAGATTTGGGCATCCCCGACCATATTATCAAAATGAAAGATGGATGCTCATCTTGTTTCGATAATATGGGATGCCCTGCCCCTTCGTGGGGACGTCCTCAGAGATGGATGCCCTTAGAGATGGGCATCCCCGTTCAAAAATGCCCCTCTGTGTGGCCATTTTTCTCTAAATAAAGCCAGACAGATGTCCCTGTCTCTGTTGTTGTTGTTTTTTTCCCATTCATAAGTGCCTCCTAGAGTGCCCCACAGCTCTGCTGGGGTGTCTGCATGGATAGTCTACTAAGAATGCTGGCTCCTCCTATAGCAAATGGGCAGATGCGTGAAAATATTCTTCCCACTTTTTATCTCATAGCATAACAGATAGCCAAGTTGGACTCCTACAGAGTTACTTCTGTGTGTAGTCTTTACACACATGCAAATTTTGGAGAACCAAAGCAACACTTCATAATCTTCTTAGTAAAAGATTACAAATAAATATATTGTGCTGCTGAAACATCTCAGAGTTGGTAATGCCTAATGATTGTGTATATTTACTATTATTCATACTGAATAATTCAATTTCTGTTCCTCGTTTATTTGTTAGAGCTTGATTGAGAGAATATATTCTTTCTCACATTTCCAGAAACATTGTATGACACTATCTCTTCAAACAGACTGTGTAACTTATTTTATATTACAGCACCCTGAAGGGATAAAGGCTTCCAAGAGGTCCAATGTCAATTTCTTATAACAATTCCCTTCATAAGAAAGCTGCACCCTGCTGATGGGATCCTACCTTGATTTTTATTCTAAATTCATATGCTTCTGGGTCACGGTGAGAAGCCCATTAACTGTGCTATTTGGTCAGAAAAAGAAATGGAAACCTGTTAAATTCATGACATAAACAGAAGAACATAGCTGATGTTAAGTATACAATTGTCTTTACATGATGCTTAAAGTATTTTTAATTCCAAAAGTATAAAGTATAGAAATGCTCAGAGATAAACACACATATTGATATTATTAACACAATTTCAACCAAATGTATATAAAAAGGAAAACTCAGATGGGCACTGAGGGAAGCTCCTAGATCTTTTCAGTCCACTATCACTTCTCTTCCTTTTAAATAGAGAGGCAGAATTGATCCTGCAAAATTCTGGTCTGGAATCTTTGGTAGTCCACAGCTTCCAGATGCAGACAGCGAGGATTTCTTGTGTAAGTGGGATGAGTTATGTAGTTCTACCCTGGATAGTATGGCTCCCTTCAAGTTTTGCCCAAACTCATCAATAGGGTGTCATCCTGTTGCAATCAAGATATTCTCTTCCTGAAGAGACAGTATAGAAAATTAGAGAGAAAGTGGTTCAGACATAAATCTGACAAGAACAAAATACTTTGGAGGAAGGCTATTAAGGATTAAAAGAAAAATATTGTAGAAGCTAAAACCCTCTACTATAAAGAGCAAAGATTACCTTATTTACTTGTTCTATTATAAACATTTATTAACACAGCTACAATACTACTTTATCCTAAAGCAAAAAAATAAAAATATATATTTACAGTTTGTTGTCTCTGGTTTCTGCTTTCCTCATCTTTTCACTGTCTTCCTTCTATCCAGCATCTGTCTTCGCTCTCTCTCTGCCATCCAGTGCCTGCCCTCTCTCTCTGCCCTTCCATCCAGTGTCTGCCCTCTCTCCCTTCCATCCACTTCTGCCCTTTCCATGCACCATCTGCCCCAGTCTGCCATCTCTCTCTCCCCCTTCCATCAACATCTGCCCTCTATCTCTGCTCCTTCCATCCACCATTTGCCCCAGTCTGGCCTGTTTCTCTCTCCCCTTCCACCTACCATCTGCCCTTTCTCTCTGCCCCTTCAATCCGTCTGCCCTCCCTCTACCATCCATCCAGGATCTGCCCTCCCTCACACTCCCCCAAAAGCAAAGCCTGTTATGCTCCACTCCTAAAGAACGTATAGTGTGTGTGTGTGCGTGTGTGTGTGTGTATGTGTAAGTGAGTGAGTGAGTGAGAGACAGTGCTAGTGAGCTGTTATGACTCCCTGTCTCAGAGGAGGTTCAGTGTCTCCTTGTAGTCTGTTGTTGGAGCTGTGTCACAGTGGTGGTTCATTGTGTCCTTGTAGGCAGTTGTTAGAGCTTTTTGAATGTCAAGCTCGTTTTGCAATCGGGTGCCGGTTTTCTTCCCCCTCCCCCTAGGGTTACCATATGGCTCCAGAAAAAGGAGGACGGATTGAGCCAGCCGGGTTTTACTTCCATTGCTTTCCAAGCAATGGAAGTAAAACACGGCTGGCTCAATCTGTCCTCCTTTTTCTGGAGCCATATGGTAACCCTACCTCCCCCCCCCCCCCCCCCGCATACATGTTGTTGTTGTTCCGCCCCTTCTGCTGACCCGCGGTGTTCAGTGAGCCAAAGGGGCGGGACAGCTATGCTTTTGCTTCAGGCATGCAAAGCAGGACTC
This sequence comes from Microcaecilia unicolor, assembly GCF_901765095.1. Taxonomy (NCBI): domain Eukaryota; kingdom Metazoa; phylum Chordata; class Amphibia; order Gymnophiona; family Siphonopidae; genus Microcaecilia; species Microcaecilia unicolor. The sequence goes on from NC_044032.1 coordinate 378,562,986, forward strand.
GTGTGTGTGTGTGTGTGTGCTGCGTGTGAATGCACCTCCTTACCTTTTCCTGTGTGGCCAATGACATTTTTGGATCTCTTTTTGTTTTCTGCTGCTGTTCTTTGTTTTGCCTTGTCCATGTCGCCGTTCCTGCTGTGTCCTTGCACATCATGGTTCTCTTCTCTCCTTCCTTAGTTTCTCATCGCTCAGATCTCTGCTTTGGCTCCTCCCCGGATTTTAGCTCTTCTGCCCATTGGTTTTCGTCATTCTTGGCTCCTCCCTGTTGCTCCGCCCATGATTGTTGCGCCTCTGCCCATTGGTTTTCGTCGTTCTTGGCTCCTCCCTGTATGTTAGCGCTTCTGCCCATTGCTTATGTTAGTGTAAGTCGCCGCAGTTGCTCCGCCCACGATCATTGCGCCTCTGCCCATTGGTTTTAGTTCTCTAATTCGCCGTAGCGAATTGACGTTGCGCTTCTGTGCATTGTATAACATTGCTGAGCTCGTCGCTGGTGCTCCGCCCAGCTTCATATTGGTTTTCATCGTTGTTTAATCTTCACGCCGCACGAGGGGAGCTTAAACTCATGCACGGAACGTTCAGCACATGCTCCCTACTGCACATTTGCGGGTGAGTCGGTCACTTGCAATTTATATGTTTGATTACTTGTTAAGTGCAGTTAACAATGCTAATTAGCTTGTTAAACCAATTAAGTTACATGCATTGTTATAGAATCTGCTTGGATTTTAGGCGGAACTCTAGGTGCGCTGCATAGAATCCTGGGGTTAGTGCCTTCATATTTTCATGCATTGTTATCAATAGCCAACAGTAATTTGTACCTTTCCCTCTGATTGATCTATTTTTCACACAGAATGCAGGAAATACCTTTAATATCAAATGTCTACATAATAGGATCAAAGAAGCCCATCAATAATCTAATATTAGCAAATGATTATACTCGCAAACATTAGCAAATGATTATACTCGCTGATTTGCTACCCGGCAGAATGTACAGTAGGAGATATTTGAATTTGTCAGTTTTTTGTTCTTTGGCAGGATTCTTCCCTAATTTTCTTCTGGCCTGCTTCATTAATGTTATACATTTAATTTGTCAGTACTGATGCAATTTCCTATTTTCTTTTCATTATGTCCTGCTTTCCATTATTAAATTAATGTTTATTACTTTCATATCCTCTTTCACAGCATCATTTTGACCAGCTCTATGGGACACAGCCCTGTTCAGTCAAAAACCTAGGAAGTTAATTGAGCCCTATGGAAAATATAAGTCTCGTATTTCTGTTTCTAAGACAGCTTTTAAATTATTCATGCAAAAGTGCACCTACTTGTTTTTACATTTCCAGCAAGATGCATATGTGCATCCTATAATCTTTTACAGACTTAAATATAAGGTGCTTTCTGTATTAAAGCTATGACCATTTGTAGGATATCTCTGGTTTTATGGAAACTAGCTAGAGGAAGCCTGTAGCAGGGTTTCTGCCCCCTTTTGGAATGATTATTTTTAAATTCTTTAAAAAAAAAAACCCTACAAAATCATCTTTTTTCTTTCTCCTTCTGTCTAGAATGATAACCTTCTGTAGATATTTTGACCCCAGAAAAAGGTAATTGGATGCTATTTAATCCCACTGGTATGTGACAGGTTAAATGTGAATTCTATGTGAATTTAAATGAGCAATAATACTATGAGAAGTTTAAACTGAAGGCAGATACATAGCAAGATAATATGTATCTTATTTCCAAGTTCTGGATGATTTTTTAAAATTACTGGTTATTTATTTTAACTCATGATGGGGCCAGTCTGATTTGTGCTGTCATGGAAGAGATTTGGGTACTAATCCCAATTCTAGCTTTCTAACTAAGGGCCTCTTTTATCAAGCTGCACTAGTTATTCCCAATGCAGAAATGCCAACAAAGCCCATTGACTTTGAATGGGCTCCGACAGCATTGCCGCGTGGGAACCACTAGCCTGGCTTGAAAAAAGAGGCCCTGAATCTGGGAATGTACAGAAAAAGAACTCACAGTCCCTGCTAATGTCTCAGCCAGAAGTTACCAGTTATACCTAGTAGCCAGTTTCTCAATGATAATGTACTGAATAGGGATGGGCAGCCAGAAAATGTTCTTTGTGTGTTCTTTCAAAAGTCGGTTAAGGGTGTCTTGGTTTTTCTTGACACTCTTCATTCACTTTGCCCATTTTACTGTACCCCATTTTTGGTGTTTCTCCTGCTGCTGCCTGCAAACTTCATAAAACTTGAATAGAAACCTCCAGTGTTAGAGTCAAACATGAAGAATTGTTTCTGTTGTTGAATTTAATGGAAAGAAAATAAAAGATAACACAAAACAAAATAAAGAGAATAAGATAAATGAAAGGAGAAATAGAAACAAACAAGTTTCTCTTTCTATGCACATTCGTACTGTCAGCCCTAGTGCTCAGGCAAAGGGTTGGCACTTATCAAACTGCATAGGACAAAATTCTATAAATAGAGCTAAAAATTGGCACCAAACAAATAACACACTAAACAGTATTCTATAAACAGCACTGAAAGTTAGGCACCATTTATAGAATATGATGATTAGTGTCTAACTTTATAGAATATGATTAGTACCCAAAATAAACCCTGTATAATTCCTCATGTCTATTTAGTCGTAGATCCCCTCATACTATAACAGTGCAAATAAATTCTAGGAACACCCCTGATCTGCCCATGACCCTCCCATAGCTGTGCCCCCTTTTCGAAGCTGTGCGTGATCTGCATGATTAAAAATATGCATGTACATTTCAATTAACGCAATTTGAAAGCACAAAACCCCTCCGTGAAAAACTACACTGGCTCCCAAACAAAGAACGTATTGCTTTCAAAATCTGCACCATGGTTCATAAAACCATCTACGGCGAAGCCCCGGGATACAAGACAGACCTCATAGACCTACCAACCAGAAACACATCTGGATCAACACGAACATATCTAAATCTCCACTACCCAAGCTGCAAAAGACTCAAATACAAATCAACTTATGCATCCAGTTTTTCCTACATAAGCACACAACTGTGGAACGCTTTACCAAAAGCCGTGAAACCAACGTATCACCACCTAAACTTCCGGAAATCACTAAAAACTAACCTGTTGAAAAAGGCATACCCTACCAATCCAACTTAAATGCCTGAACTCTGCAACACAACGAAACCAAAGCACGTAATGGACATAACATAACTCTTCCGCTCTACAATTCCCTAATGTGTCTGTTCTACAAGAGCCTTATCCTACCACAACATCACTTTATATTTGTTCATACCAGAGTTGGCGAATGCCCCTCCAGTACTATGTAAGCCACATTGAGCCTGCAAATAGGTGGGAAAAAGTGGGATACAAATGTAACAAATAAATAAAAATAAATAAATTAAGGCCAATTAGTGCTGATAATTGATTACTCATACTTCATGAACCTTCCCAGGCACACATCCATTTCTATACCAGTAATGAATGTTTTTTTGTATATATTTTTTTGAAGGATCTCCAGAATTAATGCAACAAGACTGCTTAACAAGCAGTCTTCAGACAGTCAAGAGCAGATCGTCATTGAACCTGTGAAGTGTATTTTTTTTGTGTTAATTTTTTAGTGATCTATTATCAAAGAGATAACATTTTTTCAAATCCTCTTATTTTTCAATAAAAGCCCATTTCTTAGCTTCAACAATGCAATGCAAGATAAATTCAATCACTTAACTGGCAGCAGTAAAATGGGGATCAGGAACTTCAACCAACTTGGCCAGGTTTCGGAACTTCATCAGGGTGAAGGTTCTCTGAAAATAATAATAATATGATTACATACAGTTCACACTGTGTCAACATCTACTAACAATCTTCAATATTTTTAAAGAATCCTTCGTAGCTTACATGATTCTCTCTAACTTTGCTCTTCTTTGTGAAAAAAATGGCCGCGGCGTCCCACTAGCACATCCGCCTTTAAATTTACTTCAGCTGATTAGTGAACCGTAACATCTGATAGGTGGATTAGTCTAAAACTTGACCCAATCATATCACGGACCACCAGTCTAACTTCAAATTCAGCCTCGCAGGGTATAGTGTATTTAAAGTGAAAATCCATCTTTGTTCTTTATAGTTAGATAGTGTTCCAAGTTACCACCCTCCCACCCCAACTAGACACTGTCAAGAATTCTCCATCTAATGTAATTCAGTTGATGATGATGTTCCAACCAGTGTTGTGTTAAAGGGGCCATAGAAACACCATTCTTAATTCTTGATTTATGTTCATTTAGACGTGTTTAATCACTCGAACAGAGCAATTGACAGGGGCATATGATTAAATAGATCACATTCTTGGATAGACAATTACTTCAGGTACATGCTGTAATATGGCCTTGAGAGATGGGGTGCAACCAATCCGTTCCTTCAATTGTCATAGAGCACCATTGACAGTATTCGCACTTGTAATGGCCTGGGGTCTCCAAAGATAAAGTTGCATAATCTAAACGCTTGTAGGACAAAAGTTCCCCTATTCTTTTACCACGACGGTATGCACATATAGGGTGACTCTCAAAGCACTTATGCGCTTGTAATATTCTCCAATGTGAGTGGATGGACATGTTGATCAGTAATCAAATTTGGATAGCACTAAAGATTGTACTACAGCGAAATAGTGAGTTTGAAAAGAAAGGCCTCAGTCTTTTTCAATCTCCACAGAGAATTGAAGACTAGAAATCACCACAGAAACCCGAGGTTCCAGTTTGTACCACAGTTTAATAAAAGGGCCCCTACATTCATTGATATAGACATTGACCAGAAGCAAGCTCAGCTCTGCTAGCCAGATGTTCATATATTTTTGGACCAAGTGTAAATCATGGCTGCTTTTTTAAAAATTTCATATTTATTCAAGCTTAGCAAATTACATCCAAGAGAAAATAAAACTTCTTAAGAACAACATTTAAACTAATTATAATTAGGGCTTGCATTTCAAGATGTTTATGAATTGTAAATTAATGTTTAATTTCCAGCTAATTAATGACCCTCAGAGGGTACAAAAATTAGCGTTTATTGGTGTTTTCACGCTACAGGTGTTATTACTGAGTACCTGTTCTGAAGGAATCAAACATATATGCTTGTGTGACTCAGGAATTATCAGAACAGAAAATGCAAAAACAAAAATTAACAAAACTGAGTAGTGGATACAATATAAGTTAGTGGAGGCGTGAAAGAGTACCAAGGAATGGGTTTTTTTGTGTTTCCTCAATAAACACCTATTTTTTATTTTATTTTTTTGCATCAGGGTGTTTAGTTGCTGTCTATCCTAATTATAATGACAAAAATAGCTACTCCCTTCTGAATGTTCTGAACCATTTACTAGTCTTATAGCTAAATTTTATTTTTTTTCATAGAACTGCAAGATGATCTAGAGGAAAATCATGAATATGTTGCTTTGCTTATCTCAGCAATCTACTTCCAGGTTTGCTCAACTTCTGATGAACCACATCTATTAACTATTACAGAATATGAAAGAATGTTTGAGAATAGTGGTTACTCTTTTCCAATTCCACTATATCTTTTTTGAGATGCGGTGATCAGGACTGCACATAGTATTCAGTAGATATTTTGTAATCAGTTAGCGTGCGGCAATGTGGTGTCCATCTATCAAAGAAGGGAAGAAGTTTCTTCTGCAGCAGACTGGCTAACCTGTTGAAGAGGGCTTTAAAGTAGAATCATTGGGTCAGGATAATCAAAGCCTCCAGGTACGTACAAGCTCTCAAGTACGTAAAGTATTAAATACCTCTACACAAATGGGGAAAAGGGGCAATGTCTGGAAAGCAGTATATACCCAGTGCTCAAAGTATGGGAAATAAGGTTTTAGATCTTGAAGCTGTGCTGGAAGAGGCAGAATTGAATTTAGTGGTGTTCACAGAGAACCATGATTGGAATATAATTGTACTGGGCTATAATGTGTTTGGGAAAGACAAGGGAGGAAGAAAGGGAGGGGGAGTGGCATTATATGTTAAAAATAATGGGGCCGATATTCAGACCATGGGAGTTAGACCGGCTAACTCCCATTGTCGGTGCTAAGCACGGATTTTCAATGCCGGGTCATTTCCGGTGACCGACATTGAATATCAGGTTTATTTTTGGCCAGTTACAAGATAAGACTTAGTCAGTTATCTTTAAACTGGCTATAGATATGCCAGGTGTTCATGTGGGCAAATATGTCTGTGAAACCCGGTTTAAAAAACAGCGGATAGCTGGTTATATCAGGCGATATAACTGGCTATCTGCTTGTCATTAACCGGGGATATTCAGTGGGTATAGCGGGTTATCCTCCGCTGAATATCGGTGGATATCCAGTTAAGCGCTATTTAACCGGTCAGCAGCCAATCTGACCAGTTAAATAGCGCTGAATATCGGGGTGGGGGGGGGGGATATGTTCTCAGCCTGTCTAACAGTGCTTCTGTAACTTGTAGGATCTGTCAAGGTTACATTCAATTCACCTTCCTAAGCAATTATTCAATCTAGCAGTTTCTTAGGGTGAAAGAAAACATAATAGCAGTCAAAGAAACCAAACATCGACAGGAAAAATTCAAGACAAAAGTCCCATTCAGGAAAAGAACCCTCAGCTGAAGGGCCAAAAATTCCTTCCTCCTTTTTTGAGTGTCTCTCACCAAATCAGCAAAAATTTGTATTTTAGAACCAAAAAAACCCCTGCATTAATATGATGAAAATACAAACAGAAAACATTATTTCTATCCAATTCTAGGGCAAAAATAAAACATTATTTCTATCCAATTCTAGGGCAAAAGTCACCAGCAATGTAGTGCGTTGAGTTATTACTTCCAAGGAGCTTTCTAGAAATTCAGTCAGATTCATTTCTATTTGAGGACTATCACCAGCCCTGTTAGGTAGTCCAGAGAGATACTGAGCTCTCACAATAGCTGGAAAACCCTCTGCTGGGATCCCCAATACCTCCTGAAAATACTTCTTTTCTTCTGTCTCTAGGGAGGATTTTTTTGAAAAAAGGAATTCTTTTTGTTTGTTTGTTTGTTTTTGTTAATGATTTTTTTTCCTTGTATCTTGGTTTTAACTTGTGGACTAAGTTTAGTTGTATATTTTCCTTACATTTGTTTTCTATTGTGTTATTGTTTTTACTTGATATTTACATTATCGTTCATACATTTATTCTTTGAGTGTTAAGAAACGTAAAAGAGCATAAATGAAAAAAAAGAGATAATATTAAAGCCAAACAATTGCACGACCTACAGGGTAAGGAAGAGGCACTGTAGGTCAGTCTGGAAAGAGGGAATGGAAAATCTATTTACATTAATGTGATATACAGACCTCATTCACAGACAGAATAATGAAGATATTCAAAAAATAGCTGTGAAAGGGTAAGTACTACTAATAGGTGATTTAATATGCAAGATGTTGATTGGGGTATCCCTGTTGGGGGGTCTTTTAGAAGCAGGGAGATCCTGGATTCTCTACAGGGGGAACTATTCCAGTATACCATATGTAATGAGTTTATCTTGTTGGGCAGACTGGATGGACCGTAAAGGTTTTTATCTGCCATCATCTACTATGTTACTATGTTACAGTTGGTAATGGAACCCACGTGGGATGGGGCCATACTGGACTTAGGACAAGATTCTATAAATGGTGCCTAAAAAAATCGCTGCTGAAAAAATAGCGCTTAGCGCTATTCCATAAACCACACTTACAGTAAGGTGCAGTTTATAGAAGAGTAAATGTGGACCATCTCCACAAAAGCAACATGGCTTCACTAAAGGCAGGTCTTCTCAGACAAATCTGATTAATTTGTTTGACTGGGTGATCAGAGAGTTGGATCGAGGGAGAATGCTAGATGTGGTGTATTTAGATTTTAACAAAGCCTTTGACACGGTTCTGCATAAATGACTAATAAATACACTGAGTGCCCTCGGTTTGGGCCTAAACTGACTGACTGAGTTGGTAAATGGTTGAGTGGAAGGCAACAGAGGGTAGTGGTAAATGGAGGTCATTCTAAGGAAAAGGATATTACCAGTGGTGTGCTGCAAGGTTCAGTTCTTGGGCCATTTCTTTTTTAACATTTTTGTAAGCAATATTGCATGCTGAAGGGCTGTCTGGTAAGGTTTGCCTCTTTGCGGATGATTTCAAAATCTCCAATAGGGTAGACAGCCCTGATAGTGTGGATAACACGAGGAAAGGACTTAGTGAAACTTGAGGAATGGTCTGGAATTTGTCAGCTAAGATTTAATGCTAAAAAATGCAGGGTCATCCATTTGGGCTGCAAAAAAACAGAAAGAATGGGACAGTTTAGGGGTGGATAACTTTTGTGCATAAAAGAGGAGCGAGACTTGGGTGTGATCATATGTGATGATCTTAAGGTGGCAAAACAGGTAGAAAAGGTGATGGCAAAATCTAGAGGGATGCTTGGGTGCATAGAAAAAAAGAAATGTGACATTCAAACAGATGTAAACAGAATAGAATTGGTCCAGAGGGCTACTACTAAAATGGTCAGTGGTCTTCGTCATAAATCATATGGGGACAGACTTAAAGTTCTCAATGAGGCCGATATTCAGACCGCGGGAGTTAGACCAGCTAACTCCCATGGTTGGCACAAAAACCAGCATTGAATATCTGGTTTATTTTTGGATGGTTTAAAGATAACCGGCTAAGTCATTATTGAGACTTAACCGATTATCTTTGAACTGGCCAAAGATTTCACGCAGCCAAATATGGCTGCTAAACAGTGGCGTTCATAGGGGGGCTGACACCCGGGGTGGATCGCCGATGCTCCCCGCCCCCCGGGTGCAGTGCCTCCCCGGAGCAGCGCGACACCCCCCCCCCCCCCCCCCCGGTGAAACCCCCCCGATCCCCCGGCGAAAGAACCCCCCCCCCCCCGGGTGCACACCGCTGGGGGGGGGGGTGCCGCGCGCCTGCCGGCTCTTCGATTTCATGCTCCCTCTGCCCCGGAACAGGAAGTGACCTGTTCCGGGGCAAAGGGAGCATGAAAACGAAGAGCTGACAGGCACGTGGCACCCCCCCCCCCCCAGCAGCGTGCACCCAGGGCGGACCGCCCCCACCGTCCCCCCTTGGTACGCCACTGCTGCTAAACCGGTTTTATAAATTGGCGGATACCTGGTTATATTGGCTGACATAATTAGCTATCTGCTAGCCGCTAACTGGGGATATTTAGCAGCGGATAGAATACTGAAAGGGAATTTCAGATTCATCCAGGAATGTAAAATCTTTTAGGTTAAAATGATGAAATATTTTGACCTCCCCAGCGCTGCGTACGCCTTGTAGCGCTATAGAAATGCTAAATAGTAGTAGTAGTAGTAGATAGGGCTTAACAAAGTTATGAGTTTCATTCACATTATAAACCATACAATTATACTGCTTTGTCACTCTCTATTCACCCATCAGTCTTCCTGTTTCTCATCCTCCCCTCCACCCACCCCTACCTTCCCCGTGAGACTGACATTGGAATGCTTTTATGTTTCACAGATATATTCTGATATGTCATCATTTGCTTATTTCTGAATTTCTGTTCTGAAGAAGAAAGTGTTACCTTCAAAATAAAAAAAAAATGTATTTTTAGTCCAATAAAAAGGTATCATCTTTTGTTTTGTTTTATTTCTGTTTGTTATCTTTAAAAGTGGACTAACATGGTTACTCTATCACGTTTGCCAAAGGCCATACTGAAAACCAGCTGCCAACCCTAATCTAATGCATTGATCACCCAGTCCAAGAGTTGATTAGATCTGTTTGATGTACTCTTCCTCTGCTTAAAAAAAAACATGCTGCCTTGATTTATTATACTCCACTTTTCTCCTTAGGTCATATTGGTTTGTAGGTACCAGACTGATCCTTTCTGTTAATTGGACAAAGAGAGACAAGAGCCTTTCTCCGACCCTCTGGAACAACTCTTCTCTAAAGAATCATTGAACAATTGCTGAGGCTGCCAGAACCCATCTGTCCCCATGGCTTTGCCCAATCAGTTCTTCTAGTTTCATGTAAATTCCCTTTTCTAAAACCAGTTAGTATACGTAACTTGCTCTGTACCTGGTACTTCCTCAGTCCCTTACTTTCTCCTTGTCACTTACTACACATTTTTCCCTTTTAATTCTCAGTTTTATAATCTCACGTCTGCACTTGTACCGCACATCTAAAGAAGAGTCTTGCATTTCTGCTTTTGCTGTCATCTGAAACCTTGCCTAGAACAAGTGACATCTCAATTTTAAAATCATGATGGAGGAACTTTATTAAAGGTATAAATAATATTGCAAAACTCACACTCCCTAATATTCAGCCGGCGGCAGTCAGCATTTTCTTAAAGTATCCCCAGATATTCAATGTCGGACCGTGTCCGGGTACCGGCACTGAATATCAGGGGATAACTTTTGGCAGGCTGGGCGCTTACAGTTATGTGAACCCAGCCAATAATCAGCTGGGGCTGCATAAGAGTTTGTGTTACTACATGAAGTACTGCGAACTGTGAGAGGTTCTGGCAGCCATTTTAGACAGGTGCCGCAAGGTGCAGGCGCGAGAGGGCTGTGCTTCTACCCCCAATGAACCTGCAGGACCACCAGACATATAGGCAGGCCTGGGAGGAGGGCATACTTGCATGGCTGGGGGGGGGGGGGGGGTGAGGTGTTCTGGGGGAGTTTTGATGCAGGCTGGGGGGAGGAGGAAGGAAAGAGGGGACTTTGTCAGGGGGCGAGAGAGGGCTCAGGAGCTTCTTTTTTTAATTAAAAAAAATGTTATGCGGGTGCCGGCCTGATATTTGGAGCCGGCACCCGCATAGCTAAGCGGCCTTATTTAGGACAGCTCCTCCCTAGTGCCACCCCTGACCTGCCTGCTTTTTAGTTGGGCAGTCTGACGGGATATTCAACGGCAGTCTCTGGTTATGTGCTGCTGACTATCCCCACTTAGGTGACAGAAAACGATTTCAGTGGGCAGGAAATGCTCCTGCCCACTAAAATCATCTTGAATATCATTCCCATAAGGGGCAGTTCTATAATGGGTTACTTATAATTATGCAGCCTGGTAGGAACAACTTCTATAAAGAAGTGTATGTGCCTACCTTCCTTTATAGAATACTAGCTTAGCTGGATATATACACGCTTCAGAAGATGTGCATAAAAGGCTGGCACAGATACACGTGCAGCTTACAGTATTCTAAAAGAGATGCATGTGTCAGTCCTGCCCATGCTCAGCTTCTGTGCACTGCAGAAACATGCTCCAGAGGGAAGCTAAAAAATTAGTCAGTAGTGTCTGTCATAAAATGCCCCCAAAATACGTACTGAGCGCTTTTCTATATACGGCGCTCCCTCATATGTAAATTAGGCACATAACCCCAAATTCTATAACACTGTGTGTATTTTTATTGAATGCCCCTGACCTGCCCATGGCCATACCCCTTTTCAGTTGCATGCTAAAAGATTCACGCACACAGCTTAGCAAGGTGTGTGTATAAATCCAAATTGTTGCCAATTAATGCCAATAATTGAATTATCCAGACCTATGTGATAATTGATTATTAGCACCCAATGATAGGTGCTAATTGGCTCATTAATCAAATTGCGCACATAGTATGCATGTGCTTTGTATTTGTTTTTATGCTTATACATTAGTGATCCTTTTGCTGAGATGTCAACTAGATATTATTTATTGATGTCATCATGTGAAAGTACAAACAATTCTATCTATTCAATCATTGTAAGTAATATACCACATCATACTTTGTATTGTTATTTGAATATTTTTACTGCTGTAATATTCTATTGCTCATGTTTGATTTATTCTTACTGTACACCACCTTGAGTGAATTCCTTCAAAAAGGCGGTAAATAAATCCTAATAAATAAATAAAAATAAATTCTCTGCCCTGAAGATAACAGTAGAGGCTGTTCTTTAAAAAAAAAACCAAACCCTGACAAAGGTGCCTAAGGGGGTCTTTTACAAAAGCCGTGGTAGCATTTTTAGCACATGGTAGAAATCAGCTGGCAATAAGTGCCGAGATGCCCATAGAATATAATGGGCGTCTTGGCTTTTACCACCAGCTGATTTTTACCGCAAGCTAAAAACGCTATTGTGGCTTAATAAAAGACCTCCTAAATGTACAAAACATTGGAGATGAACTTATACCAAATTTTGGTTTGAAAATGGGTCCCTAAATCTAAGCCTGCTGTTATGTCACCTACATTTAGGAACCTGTGGAGGGACATAATCGAAAGGGATGCCCAAGGTTTGCTGAGGACATCCTCGCAAAACATCCAGGTGGAGGGGCAGGGAAACCCATATTATCGAAACAAGATGGACGTCCATTTTCATTTCGATAATACGGTCAGGGACGCCCAAAGCCTGAAATTTAGGTCGTCCTTAGAGATGGTCATTCCTAGACTTGGTCGTTTCAGAGTAAGAAGATGAGAAGAGTAAGAGGACATTAAGGCGGGGATGGACTGAGAAAGAAGTGGGGATGGTTTGAGAGAATAGAAAGTGTATGGTATGCACAGGTTTGGTAGGGAAAAGGGACTATTGGGGACTGGCTGGGAGGGGGGAAACTTTGAATAGTTTTGTGTCATCCTCAAAATTAATCACCTCGCTTGTTATTCTGATTTCCAGATCATTTATGAATATGTTAAATAGTAAATCACTATTCACTTCCCTCGCTGAGAAAAATGGCCATTTAACCCTACCCTCTGTTTTCTATCCATTAACTAGTTCCTAATCTACAACAGAACAATGCCTCCTATCCCATGGATTTTTTTCCTCAGGAGTCTCTCATGAGGGACTTTGTCAAAAGCTTTCTGAAAATCTAGATATACTACATCAACCTTCTCACCTTTATCCACATATTTATTCACACCATCACAGAAATTAAGCACATTGGTGAGGCATGACTTCCTTTGGCTGAATTCATGCTGACCCTATCCCATTAAACCATGTTTGTCTAATTGTATTCTTTGTAATAGTTTCCACTATTTTGCCTAACACTGAAGTCAGGCTTACCAGTCTGTAATTTCACTGAGATTTCTTTCAGATCCTCCGCATCATCACCCTTGAAAACTATTTCTGGTACATGTAGATCTCTTACATCTTCAGTAAATACTGAAGAAAAGACTTCATTCAATCTCTGCTATGGCCTTATCCTCCCTGAGTGCCCCTTTTGCTCCTTCATGATCTAACAATCTCACAGGCTTTCTGCTTTTGATGTATATGAAAAAGTTAATATGAGTTTTTGTTTCTGTGACAAGTTTCTCTTCATATTCAATTTTAGCCTTCTTTATCAATGCTTTGCATCTAACTTGCCAGAGCTTATGTTGCTTCTTATTTTCTTGCTTTGAATTCTTTTTCCATTTTTTGAATGATGTTCTTTGGGTTATAATAGCCTCGTTCACGTTGCCTTTTAACAATGCTGGCTGTCATTTGCTCCTCTTCTTTCCTCCTTTATTAATGCATGGACTACATCTGATCTGGGCTTCCACAATGGCATTTTTAAACAACATCAATGCCTGATTTAAAGTCTTAACCTTTATGGTTGATCCTTTAAGCTTCTTTTTAACCATTTTCCTTATTTTATCAGAGTCGCCCTTTCGAAATTAAGTGCTGCTACAGTAGATTTCTTTAATGACTTCACTCCAGATATTAGCTTGAATTTGATCATGTTATGATCACTGTTTCCCAGCAGACCCAACATTGTGTAGCGACATCATGTGATACTAAATTAAATTCAAGTCTTCCCAGTACACTATCTGAGAAAAAGTATGTAAACCATTTCAAAGGAACACCACTAATTCTAAAACTGTTGTAATTGTTTTAGCAACAATGCATGATGGAAGGTCTCAAACCTAGAAGATAAATCCAACAGAATTACTAGGACATCAAAGCATTGGTCTGCTTGTAAACAGAATCTATCCACCATGGCCACTAGAACAGAGTCTGTGCTATCACAGGATCTGATTGAATTGAATGGAGGGCTTGAATGTTATCAAAACTGTGAGTCCAAGTGGAGCCAATTAAAAAGCCAAACTCTAAAGCTCAAACATGTTGCCTTTCTTTGTATATTTCCATGGGAAAATAGGGCATATATGTATTCTTCTAAGCCATGCCCCCTTCAAGTCTAAGCATGCTGCAGATATACACAGTGGCTTTCCTAAAATCACTACCTACATGTGTATATACACATACATATGTAAATAAGCATTTTACAAGTATAAATGGCACCTAACAGCCTCCATAATCTGCCTAGTTATTCCTGTCTACAAGCAAGTATGCAACTCAGGTATCTACTGTTGAAACATGGCCTCTTGTAAGACATTACTTCTTATCAAAGTCAGTTTTTATTTTCTTCATCTGTTTTCTCCCTCCCTAAGAAGGTAGTCATAAACGGATTCCATACTTAACCTACCACCTATCTTCTCCCATGAGTTACCAGCAAGCCCTGCAGTATTCAGGAACAGTTACTGAACCTATTAAGGTTATTCTTCAAATGTCTTCATGTATCCCATTAGACTTGATAGACAGTACCTCACCATCATCTTCATACTGCCATTTGGTTTCTGGGGCGTTCTGACCTGCTGGTACCAACTTAGTTATTCTATACGCTTCAATATTGCAAGGTCTAGATTCTTTTATATACCTCTTTTATGAATTCTTTTACTTTTGAGGGAATAGAATATGGGTCATTATCAATACTGCAAGCTCCCAACCCTATTCCTATCACTATCATAAAATCTGAGAGCAGATAAAGATCATTTGGCATACACCCCAGGGTACTGAAATAACTCAAACATGAAATTGCTGATCTGTTGTTAAAGATCTGTAACCTGTCTTTAAAATCACCTATAGTACCAGAAGATTGGAGAGTGGCCAATGTAACACTGATTTTTAAAAAGGATTCCATGGGTAATCCAGGAAATTACAGACCGGTAAGCCTGACTTTAGTGCCGGGCAAAAGAGTAGAAACTATTATAAAGAATTAAATTACGGAACACATAGACAAACATGGTTTAATGGGACAGAGTCAGCTTGGGTTCTGCCAAGGGAAGTCTTGCCTCACCAATTGGCTTCATTTCTTTGAAGGCCTAAAGACATAGGTGGATAAAGGTGAGCTGGTTGATGTAGTGTATCTGAATTTTCAGAAAGCTTTTGACAAAGTTCCTCATGCGAGACTCCTGAGAAAATTAAAAAGTCATGGAATATGAGGCAATGTCCTGTGGATTAGGAATTGGTTATTGGACAGAAAAGAGAGGGTAGGATTAAATGACCATTTTTCTCAAAGGAGACGAGTGAATAGTGCAGTGCCACAGGGATCAGCACTGGGACCAGTGCTATTTAACATATTTATAAATTATCTGGAAAACGGAATGACAAGTGAGGTGATTAAATTTGCAGATGAACCAAAACTATTCAAAGTTGTCAAAACACATGCGGATTGTGAAAAATTGCAGTAAAACCTTGGAATCTGGAAAGGGGCATAATCGAAAGGGACGCCCAGGTTTTGCTGAGGACGTCCTCGCAAAATGTCCTGATGGAGGGGCAGGGAATCCCGTATTATCGAAACAAGATGGACGTCCATCGTTTGTTTCAATAATATGGTCGGGGACGCCCAAATCTAAAAATTTAGGTCATCCTTAGAGATGGTCGTTTCTAGACTTGGTCGTTTCTGATTTTTGGCGATAATGGAAACCAAGGATGCCCATCTCAGAAATGACCAAATGCAAGCCCTTTGGTCGTGGGAGGAGCCATCATTCGTAGTGCACTGGTCCCCCTCATATGCCAGGACACCAACCGAGCACCCTATGAGGCACTGCAGTGGACTTCATAAATTGCTCCCAGGTATATAGCTCCCTTACCTTATGTACCAAGCCCCCCAATCCCCCCCAAAACCCACTACCCACAACTGTACACCACTACCATAGCCCTAAGAGGTGAAGGGGGGCACCTAGATGTGGGTACAGTGGGTTTGTAGTGGGTTTTGGAGGGCTCACATTTACCACCACAAGTGTAACAGGTAGGGGGGGATGGACCTGGGTCCGCCTGCCTGAAGTGCACTGCAGTACCCACTAAAACTGCTCCAGGGACCTGGATACTGCTGCAATGGACCTGAGTATGACATTTGAGGCTGGCATAGAGACTGGCACAAAATATTTTTAAAGATGTTTTTTGAGGGTGGGAGGGGGTTAGTGATCACTGGGGGAGTAAAGGGAGGTCATCCCCAATTCTCTCTCTGGTGGTCATCTGGTCAGTTCGGGCCTTTTTGTGCCTTGGTCGTAAGAAAAACAGGACCAGGTAAAGTCGTTCAAGTGCTTGTCAGGGATGCCCTTTTTTTCCATTATGGGTTGAGGACGTCCATGTTTAAGGCACGCCCAAGTCCCGCCTTCGCTATGCCTCCAACATGCCTCAATGAACTTTGGTCATCTCCACGGCAGAAAGCAGTTGGGGACGCCCAAAATCGGCTTTCGATTATGCCAATTTGGGTGACCCTGTGAGAAGGACGCCCATCTTCCGATTTGTGTCGAAAGATGGGCATCCT
Source organism: Microcaecilia unicolor (assembly GCF_901765095.1). Lineage (NCBI taxonomy): Eukaryota > Metazoa > Chordata > Amphibia > Gymnophiona > Siphonopidae > Microcaecilia > Microcaecilia unicolor. The sequence goes on from NC_044032.1 coordinate 378,579,512, forward strand.
CTTTCAAAAATGAGCCTGTATGCATCCAAATTTAATGTGGACAAATGTAAAGTGATGCACATTGGGAAAAATAATCCGAATCATAGTTACCTGATGCTAGGGTCAACCTTAGGAATCAGCACACAGGAAAAAGATCTAGGTGTCATTGTGGACAATACTCTGAAATCTTCTGTCCAGTGTTTGGCGGCTGCCAAAAAGCAAACAGGATGCTACAAATTATTAGAAAAGGGATCCAAAAGAATACTAAGAATATTATAATGCCTCTGTATCGCTCCATGGTACAACCTCACCTTGAGAATTGTGTTACCATATTTCAAAAAAGATATTGTGGAATTAGAAAAGGTTCAAAGAACAGCAACCAGAATGATAAATGGGATGGAAGTACTCCTATGTGAGGAAAGGCTAAAGAGATTAGGGCTCTTCAGCTTGAAAAAGAGATGGCTGAGGGGGGATATTATTAAGGTCTATAAAAATTCTGAGGGCCAGATGCACTAAACTTTACGAGCCAATAATGAGCCAATAACGAGCCAATAACGAGCCATTAATGAGCAAGTAGTAAACCCTGGCATTCACTGAATACTTTTTTCCGATGACGGTAGCAGCTAACGCAAACGGAATGCAGATGAGCAAATTGTGTAGAAACCCTATTGAAATGAGATGCACTAAGCTTTTGCACTTGCCCTAATGCTGGAAAACGCCGGGAAAGCTAACCCCTTACCAGGGGCGTAGCCAGACAGCAGATTTTGGGTAAACCTAGGCAAGAAGTGGGTGGGCAACAAGTGTTCTCCCCCTCCCCCCCAAAAAAATATCTAAGCTGGTGGGAAAATGCTTCTCTCCACCTTGGCAGTCTGCAGCAGGCATACGCTGAAACAGAGCATTCGCAGGTGCCAGTATCGTGGAGCACACCATTTTCATTACCATCAGGGGGAAGTGTTCAGCTGATACAGCTTGGAATCCCCATCAGCTACTGCTAAACATGTGCTACTGTTGGGTGGGCCTGAGCCCTAAGTGGGTGGGCCCCGGCCCACCCAGGCCCACCTGTGGCTACGCCACTGCCCCTCACTACCTCTCATCTCTCATTTCTCCCTGCATTCCTCCCTGTGAACTCCGCTCTCTGAACAAATCTCTCTTATCGTCCCCCTTCTCCTCCACCGCTAACTCCAGACTTCATTCCTTTTGTCTTACAGCACCTTATGCCTGGAACCGACTTCCTGAGCCCATACGTCTAGCTCCATCTCTACCTGTTTTTAAATCTATGCTGAAAACCCACCTTTTCACTACTGCCTTTGGCTCCTAACCCTACTCATTTGCCCTTCTTCTCTCCTGTTCCTCTTTACCAGTAATTCCCTTGCCCGTAAATGTCTTGTCTGTCTGTTTTTACCTAGATTGTAAGCTCTTTGAGCAGGGACTGTCTCTGTGTGTCTCGCGTTCAGCACTGCGTACGCCTGGTAGCGCTATACAAATGTTATTAGTAGTAGTAGTAGTAGTAATAGGTCTGTACCTCTCGTTGGGGCTGCACGGTCTTCGAAAACTTATAAAATGTTTTTAAAAAATCGGGAGGGGCAAAAACGCTCATAGTTTATGGATGTTCTTCACTGTAGGTATTATAGGTATTGTAAAAAAAAAAAATCACAGGCATCCGCTGCACCTATGGTATGCTACTGTCCCCTCCCCCCTGCATTGAAATCAGAACTTTTACGCAGCTCCGGCCCCCCTCCCTCCCTCCCTCCCTTCCTCCCTTCCTCCCTTCCTCCTCCCTTCCTTGAAATGACAGCTTCCCCGCCATCCTCCGCCCCCCCATGGCCCCGCCCCTGCCGCCCCCCTGAGGTCGTCGCCGCTGCCTCTCCCCCCTCCCCTGCCCCCCTCCGTCTGCCACCGGGCCCTCGCAGCACCTCTCACCTCCGTGTGAAGGCGCTGCACTGGCAACAACAGCTGATCGCCTCTTCGGACTTCCCTCCTTTGCTCCTGGCCCGCCCTCGTCTGACGTAAGTAACCTACGTAAGATACTTATGTCAGACAAGGGCAGGCCAGGAGCAAAGGAGGGAAGTCCAAAGAGGCTATCAGCTGTTGTTGCCGGTGCAGTGCCTTCACACGGAGGTGAGAGGCGCTGCGAGGGCCCGGTGGCAGATGGAGGGGGGCGGGTGGAGGGGGGAGCGGCGGCGGTGACAACCTCAAGGGGGCGGCAGGGGCGGGGCCACAGGGGGCGGAGGATGGTGGGGAAGCTGTCATTTCAAGGAAGGGAGGAGGAAGGGAGGGAGGGGGCCGGGGCTGCGTAAAAGTTCTGATTTCAATGCAGGGGGGAGGGGGGAGCGGGGGCAACCTCGGGCGGGGGGGAGGCAAGGCTGTCAATAAAGGACATCCATAAAGGACGTGTTTCTTTGTTTTTTTTACGTCTTTGGCATGCACAGAGCAGTCAGCATAACGCTTGGCTGCTTTGCGCATGCTCTACCAGCAGATTATCTGACGGTTTTATGAAGGGTTAGAGAATGCAAGTGAGCTGCAACGAGCAGCTCATTTGCATTCCCTTTCCTTCATGCATAGCTGTTCTCTACCGATTCGCTATGGAATTCAGTAGGGAAAGGCTCTAACGACGACTTTAGTGCATCCCCCCTCTGAGTGGTATAGAATGGGTAGAAGTGAATTGAGTTTTCACTCTTTCAAAAAATACAAAGACTTGGGAACACTCAATTAAATTACATGGAAATTCTTTTAAAACAAACAAGAGAAAATATTTTTTCACTGAAATAATATTTAAGCTTTGGATTTCTCTGCCAGAGGGTGTGGGAACAGCGGTTAGTATATTTGGGTTTAAAAAAGGTTTGGACAAGTTCCTGGAGGAAAAATCCACAGTCTGTTAATGAGAAGGACATGGTGGAAGCCACTGCTTGCCCCGGGATTGGTAGCATGGAATATTGCTACTAATTGGGTTTCTGCCAGTTAGTTTTGACCTGGATTGGCCACTGTTGGAAGCAGAATACTAGATGGACCATTGGTCTGACCCGGTATGGCTATTCTTATGTTCATTTCATTTCTGGTACTGTACCATAGATCCACAAAATACCTCTGGCCTTCCCTCTAATACTTTTCTACTAGAGATTTTCTGTTCTTTTCCATGCTTTAATGAATTCTATTACCATTTTCATCCTCAGCATTTCCACTGGAAATGCATTCCCTATCTCTAATGCTACCCTTTCAGTTGAAGCATAAAAAGAAGCTAATTTTAAAGGATTACTTCATGCTTTCCCCTTTAACATTAAATACCATCCTTTAGAATCCCTCTTGGATTTCTCTACTTAGAAAGTTAACTTTTTTTTGCTATAGGAATTCCCATTACTCTTTTTTTGACAGCAGTGAAGAAAAAGGAATTATTGATATACCTGTGTTCTGAGTGATAATCCTCTGTTCTTTTTGAAATGAGTTTCCTGCAGAAAATAGACTGGAGTTCAATAACAATAGCTACTTATGTAATTTGACTTTTGGTAGGAGAATTCAACCCCCTGACATTCAGAGAAGTGCACTGAAAGTCATGAAATGACCCTATACTGACACAGTAAGAAAGAAAGAATATGCCAGCTTTATAGTTCAATCAAATGGCGAACAGGTGTCAGAAAGACTGATGAAGCCCATCCAAGAAGCTAGACACTTTAAAGATCTTAAGGCCACAACACTCTAAAACTTTAGTCTGTATACATATGGGCGGCAATTTTCAAAGGTATTCTAATGCATAAAACAGGGGTTTATACACACAGAAATGGGGCTTTGGAAATTGCATCTGAGCATGTAAACGTACGTGTGTATAGCTGATTCATGTAAAAGTATAAATATTAAAAAGACATTTCTAGGGAAGAGTCTGGATAGAGAGAGCACTTAAGTGCTTGGGTTTGCTTTTCCAAGTTTTCATAGAAAAGTATCCATAGGTAGCGGAATGGGGTGGGCCACAGGAAACATGGGTCAATATTCAATATATAATCAATATATGGATCAATATTCAATCGTAGTTCTCAGTGATTTTTCTTTAAATGCTTTCTATGCCCTTCTCCTACCTTACCCTACCCCTCTTTCACCTCTTTTTCAGCCTCCCCAAACAAGTGAGCCATCAATAACCTATAAGCAACAATTGAATGGATTAATTAATGCTCAGTTAAATGTCACTGTTCAAAGCTGCATATATTTTTATTTACTGTATAAATGATGATGATGATGATGATGGTAATAATAATAATCTGACATACACTTGGAGCTTAACACTGACATCACAGTAAAAAAAAAAATACATTGTATTTACTTTTCTACCTTTGTCACATATTTCTGCTAACGATGGATAAGTTTTGAAAACCATTGCTTAAGAACTGCACATCTTGTCTCTTCAGCCAGTTGCTCACAGTTTGAGTTGAAAAAAATGCCCTTGAAGGTATTCCTTACATTTTGGGAAAAAAATGGAAATCACATGGTGCTAACCCCGTATGGCAGCAAGATTTCTTTCTTGTACTTATGAACTTTTTCTACATTCTTTCAAAGTTATTATGGTTTAAAGGTAACATATTCATCGGTCCTCTGATTGTCCTTTACAAGTTCATCAACCTTTCTTGTGTGAGACTCGCCAATTCCTGTCAGAGGTTGTCCACTGAAATTATTTATTTGTTACATTTGTATCCCACATTTTCCCACCTATTTGCAGGCTCAATGTGGCTAACATAGTACCGTAGCGGCGATCACCGGTTCCGGTATGAACAAATACAGAGAGGGGCATAATCGAACGTGAACGCCCATCTCCATGGGCGATTATTTCCAAAAATGGGTACGTGAAGGGGCGGACCAGACCGTATTTTCGAAAAAAATGGGCGTCTATCTTTCGGTTCGAAAATACGGTTTGTACGGACCAAATATGCCATGGATTTAGTCGTTTGTGAGCTGGGTGTTTGTTTTTTTTAGCGATAATGGAAACTAAAAACGCCCAGCTCACAAACGTCCTAATCCAAGCCATTTGGTCATGGGAGGGGCCAGGATTCGTAGTACACTAGCCCCCCTGACATGCCAGGACACCAACTGGGCACCCTAGAGGTCAGTGCGGTGGACTTCAGAAACTGCTCCCACATGCATAGCTCCCTTACCATGGGTGCAGAGCCCCCCACTCCCCCCCCACTCCCCCCCCAAAACCCACTACCCACAAATGTACAACACTACCATAGCTCTTAGGGGTGAAGGGGGCACCTACATGTGGGTACAGTGGGTTTTGGAGGGCTCCCATTTACCAGCACAAGTGTTACAGGTGGGAGGGGGATGGGCCTGGGTCCGCCTGCCTGAAGTGCACTGCGGTACCCACTAAAAGTGCTCCAGGGACCTGCATACACGCAGGCCTCTAGGACTTGTTGCTGCTGTATAACATTGGCACACCAGTTGACACGTGAAGACTAATCACTCCGAAAACGACCTTTATTGGAATAAGCATGTTTACTCACAGTTAACTGCAGATCAGAGTTTGTGCCCCACGGGCAATGAATCTCCCTGGTACTGAGATGAGCAGTAGGTCAGAGCTGGCAGAATGCCCTCTTTCAGCAACATTTAAGGGAAGAACTAGGTTCTGTAACGTGGCTAACACATGAAAGGGATCTAAAACTGGCTTTCAAAAATGGCCACTACCTCATGGACTACCGAAAACAAAACAGGGCACAATCTGACCCAGTAAGCAGAGGGAAAAGCACCATGGGAGTAGAGCTTACTAACATCATGAGCATTTAACACAAGCTAGTGGAATAACGGAACCCAATACCCTACACCCACCACAATGCATTGCTGATGTGACTCTGCAATGCACATAACAGAAAAGGTATCACACTCACCTTAGAGCCACATCAGAACCAGGGAAAGGCTGTCACAGGATACAACACATTCTGCTGTCATGGAGGTGGGTACAGCATTTGAGGCTGGCATAGAGGCTGGCAAAAAAGGTTTTTCAAGTGGGTTCTTTTTGGTGGGAGGGGGTTAGTGACCACTGGGGGAGTCCGGGGAGGTCATCCCTGATTCCCTCCGGTGGTCATCTGGGCAGTTGGGCCACTTTGTGGGGACTTGTTCGTGAAAAAACAGGGTCCAAAAAAAGTGACCCAAATTCGCGCTAAAAATGCCTTTCTTTTTTCAATTATCGGCTGAGGACGCCCATCTCTCCTCGGCCGATAACCACGCCCCAGTCCTGCCTTCACCACGCCTCCAACACGCCCCATCAACTTTGGTCGTTTCCGCGACAGATTGCAGTTGAAGTCGCCCAAAATCGGCTTTCAATTATACCGATTTGGGCACCCACGGGAGAAAGACGCCTATCTCCCGATTTGGTTCAGAATATGGGCATCTTTGTCTTTCAAAAATAAGCTGGAGAGTGTGTGTAACCAGGGGTTAAGAAAAATAAGAATAAATTTAATTCTTACCTGGGGTCCATTTTGGGGGCCGGAGGGCGTCTGGGGTCGGGAAGAGTGAGGGGAGCGCTGCCGGAGGTGTTCCGGATGGAGTTTGGTCTCGTTTGGGCAGGCGGCAGTGGCAGCAAGCTGGCGCTGCTTGGGGCCAGTCAGCGCTAGGGCTCCGGGGACGAGTGAGTCTCCGGGGCCGAAGAGGAGGAATAGGGCCGTTTTCGGGCTTCGGGCCAGTTTTGGGGTCTTGCGGGCCGTCATCGGCAAAGAAAAGGGCCGTTTTGTGGCTGAAGGCCGAAGAGGAGAGCTGCAAAGAGTCAGCGGGGTTTTTTTTTAGATGGCCGGCGATTAGCAGGCGTAGGCGCGAGAGTGCATGAGGCGGCGCGCCTCATGCACACATCGCGAACGCGCGTTGCCGCGGTTAGGCCGAAGCCGGGGCCTAAATTTTGGGCCCGGGCTCGGAAGTTTTTTTATTTTGATTTCGATCTCGCGAGGAGGACGTCGGGACCAAAACAGATGGGGGTCTTTGAGAGAGCAGAAAATCTTCTTTAAGGTAAGGAGGTTTTTGTTTTAAAAGTTTAATTAGTTTAATTTAAAATTAGGAAAATACGGTTTTTTATTTTTAAAAAATCAGGATTTTTTTTAATTTAAATTCTGTTTTCAGTTTTGGGGTCGGGGGATTTTTTGGGATTTTTTGGGTGATTTAGTTTTTGAATTCTTATATTTTTGAGGGGTGTTTTGGGAAGGGGCTGATTTTATGAGGTCAGGAAAGAGTTAATTTAATTTATTCGACGGGGTATGTGAAGGAAGGGTTAATTTAATTTTTGATCGGGTTTTTATGGAATTTGGGATTTTTAAAAGGGGATTTAAGTGGAATAAGGGTAGGCGGATAGTAAAAAGGGGTATTTTTAAATTTTAAAAACATGATTCGATAGGGGACGGGGAGTTTTATTAGTGTGGAAATTTTGGGGTAAATTAATTAAGGTTAAGAGGGGATTTAGATTAATGGAAGAATTTTCCATTAATTCCTATGGGATTTCACTAAACAAAATGGAGATTTAGCACTGCTGGCCAACATTCCGTTGGTCAGCAGTGAGTCTTGGAATCTTGGAAGTGGTGACGGATTGGCTCAGGGTCTTCGGAACTGCCAGTGGAAGTTCCGTAACCTAGGATACGGAGTCGCTGGCAGTTATCAGAAGGAGTTGGGAGTGCGGTGAGTGTGGATGTGTGTAGGAGAGGCTGGTGCTATTGGAGAGAAAGGAGGATAAGTGAGAAAATAGGGGAATAAGGGAGGATTTTTTTGGAAAGGAGTATAAAGTAAGGGAATGAAAGAGGGGAAGGAGTGATTGTGTTACTATTTAGGAATAAAGTTTTTTTAAATAGTTAATAGAAATAGGGATTACAATTTCATTAGTAATTAATTGGGTTCAGAAGGGGTGAGAGTAGTGTGAGTGGGTGTTTAGGGGAAGGAAGGGATTATATTATATTATTAAAAGATAAGAAATAGTAATAAGGATAGAAATAAGAGTGTAAGTGTCCTGTGTGGTTGGGTTCCGGTACCGCTGAAGACACTCCTTCAATAGCACAGGGAATGCAAAATAAAAGATTAGGCTTCAAAGAAAGGATGATTGGATTATTTTCTTTTTGAGTTAGTGTTGGCCACAGTGTGATAATTAAAATCTCACCAAGAAAAAGGGAAAATTAGACGCAGACAGGCAGCTAGGGTTTTGCTCCCTTTTATGTTTATTAAGAGAGGTGAAGGGAGAAGTTGAACCTGCGAAGAATTTGGACAGCCGTGTGTGGTGAAGGAGTTTAAGGGCCCCGACGCAAGAAAGAATACGAAGAACGATTTGGAAGTGAAGCTTCAGCTAAGTGACAGTTGACATAAATAAAACAAAAGAAAGAACTTATACTTACCTGAACAGGGACAGAGACGCTTGGAAATCCTGAGAGAGATAAAAAGGAAACACAAAGAATCAATTCATTTTTTTAGTAGTAAAATTCTATAAATTGAATCTGGGGTGTACTATAATACATAGATAAAAATCTAATACTTATCTGATATCTTTAGTGAAAGTCGTTGCTGATAAGGAGGTTCTGTAAACAAAAGGGAAAGGTAATTACTATATTATAGGTCGTGTTTGTCTAGAATGATAATACATTAACATGTTAACAATTAGAAAAGTTGATTAATACAAATGGTACCATTATAGGACTAAAGAATTTACAAGTTTTATTTGTTCACATTTTGTACTTAAATAAACATTGTTGGGTTTGTTTTAAAAGTCTGGTGTCCTTTCAGTTCAAGAATTATCCAAATTTAGTTTTTATTCCTCTCCTGTTCTTTGAGAACAGGAGACGAGGTTAGTGTATTTGATACCCTTCTCCCTGTGTGGCCAAAGAGTCCTGAGCGTGGTCACGACTACAAATAACTAACACTCAGAGACACTATAGCTGCCATCGCAGGCCTTATCAGGGAGCGCTGGTAACAAATTTGGCGTAGTCGGCAGGATTCGGTCTGATTTGGGAGTACCAAATTTTGGAAACGTGAAAGTTAAGGGAGTAATTGTTGAAAAAAAAAATTTTTTGTTAGTGCTGCTAACATTTTCCTTTATAGAATCTCTTCTCTGGTGGTGGAGCAGTGTTAATAAAATACTGAAAAGAGTGTGTCTTGGGTCTTTTGGGTTTTCCGGGGGTCTCAGTCTCTTGAGCAGAACCCACTCCTGAAGGAAGAGTTGCAAAGATGGAAGGGGAAGGAAGTCGCACAGTTCCCCCTATCGTGGCACATACTGTGGTTATTCCCCAGGATTGGTCAATCCCTGATTTTCATGGATTTCCCAGGGGTCCAGAAGACTTAAACATCGAGGATTGGATTGACAAGGTTAAATCCAGACTGAGAATACTCCGGGTACCGGCTGAGGACCAGGTGGAGGTGGTTAGAGACCACTTGAAGAGCATTGCATTGGACACAGTAAAGTATTCTCTGCCCAGAGACTGCACAGTAGAAGCCATATATGACCTTTTGCGTCAGGTTTATGGAGACAAAGTGTCGCTCGGATTGAGAATCCAGGAATTTTATAACCAAAGACAGAGTGAAAGAGAGACCATTCGAACATTCGCCTATAGATTACAAGAGAAACTGGAAACGATCATGAAGAGGGACAGAAGAAGAGTAGGGAACCCTGAAGAAACGCTGAAGGAGCAATTCGTCATAGGCTTGAGGGATGAAAGCCTTAAAAGGGAGATATCCAAAAGGAATGAGGACGCCCCGATGATGCCTTTCTCCGAACTGATGCAATCAGCTATTAAATGGGCTGGAGAAGAGAAAGGTCTGGCCTCTTGGGAGCATCAGCCGAGAAGGATCTTGCAACGGGGTAGGGAAGAGTCAGGAGATCATGGTCCTGTTGGTGAATCCGCCACTGTTGCGATGATGCAACAGCTCACGCACATGTTTTCCCGAATGTGTGAGCGACAAGAGCGAGAGTGGGATCGCCAGAGGAGAGAGAAAGATGAGCTGAGATACTCCAACCTGAGAGGAGAACAACCTGGTCCAAGTCGAAGTTGGAGACCCGCAAGAACCAGCTCTGGTGAAATCATTTGCTATCGCTGCCAGGAGCCGGGGCATATTGCGCGGAATTGCCAGAGCGAAAGGGTAGCCCGCTCTGGTCCTGGGCTGAGGAGAGAGGAGGAGGCGGTTCCAAGCTGTAGTGGGACCTGCAAGAAGGGTGGAAGCATTGGGGTTGAAGGCCCCGAAGTGAAGAAAGGGAGTGATCCCAGACCCCCTGTCCGAATGCAGAAGAGTATTCGAGAGGGAGAAGAGCAGGAGGATAAACTGTTCGGAGAGCGGGCAATTGGTGCAAGTCCTACTTTAAAAGTGAAGATAAATGGGATTGAAACGCTGTGTACAGTAGACACGGGCTCTAGTGTCTCCACTCTTCTTGCCAGCTTTTTCTATCGAAACTTTGACCATACAGAACATCTGCAAGATGCTAGCCAATTAACCCTAGTGGCGGTCAATGGAACTGATCTTCCGGTGTTAGGATACATCGACGCTGACGTCCAGTGTCTCGGGCAGTTAATTCCGGAGAGATGTATTTTCATTGTTAAGGATAACTTCCAGGGAGGTAAAGTGGAAAGTAATCCAGTACCGGGTATAATAGGGATGAACGTCCTACAACATCTGGAGGGATTGTTCCGGGACTTGTCTTGCTTTACCCTGGAGCCGGGGAAGATGGCTAGGATCCTTTCTAAAGTCTCCCAGAAGCAGCCCAAGCTGAGAGAAAATGATGGATGGGTGAAGCTGAGGGGAAACGTGGGGCAAGTGGTTCCTGCTATGTCAGAGAAGATCCTGATAGGCAAATGCCAGTGTGTGCGAAAAGTCTCAGCGGAATTGTTGGTGTCAGCATCCCGGAGAATCAATTTACCCGATAAAATCCTGGTTGCGAATACTCTAGTGAAGCAACATCGGGGAAATGTAGTTGTGAGGATGATCAATGTTGGAGTCCGGGACGTTACTATTAGGGGAAGAACGCAAATTGCAGAAATACATGAAGCCAAAGTGTTGACTCCTGATGAAGACTTGGAAGTGTCAGAGCCTTTGGTGGATGGCTGGGAGGAAATGTTGCCAAAAGTCAAGGTTGAGTGGGACAAGTTGACAAGTGAACAGACACTAAGTTTGAAGAGACTGCTGTGGAGACATCGTAGAGTCTTTTCAGTGAACGATACGGATATTGGTTACTCTGACATCATCACTCATCGAATAGATACAGGAAGTGCCTGTCCGATAAAACAACCATTCAGACGGGTATCGCCGCACCTCTTTGATCAGTTCAAGACTCATGTCCATGATCTAGTGCATCAGGGGATTTTACGAAAGAGCCACAGTCCCTGGGCTTCCCCAGCAGTGATCATCAAGAAGAAAGACGGCTCTTTAAGATTTTGTGTGGATTATAGAAAGTTGAATGCAGTGACGGTCCGGGACGCATTCCCTTTACCCCGCATAGACGAATCCCTGGATGCGTTAGGAACATCTAGGTGGTTTTCGTCCCTGGACATGACCTCGGGGTATTTTCAGCTTGGGATGGATCCACAAGATATGCAGAAAACCGCGGTTACCACTCCCTTTGGCTTGTTTGAATGGACGCGGATGCCATTCGGGCTATGTAATGCGCCGGCTAGTTTCCAACGGCTTATGGAGACAGTCTTGTCAGAGTATGTGTTCCAAATTCTATTGCTATACCTTGATGATATTTTAGTTTACGCACCGACTTTTGAGGAACATCTGCGACGTTTGGAGCTGATTTTCCAAAGACTGAAGAGTGTGGGTCTGAAGCTGAAGCCTACAAAATGTAAGCTAATGTATGAAGAGGTGAGGTTTTTGGGTTACATAGTCTCCAATCGGGGAGTTTCAACAGATTCTGAGAAGATCCGAGCGCTGCAAGACTGGAGAACCCCTAGATCCAAAACTGAAGTCAGAAGTTTTCTGGGGTTCGCGAGTTTTTATAGAAGGTTCGTAGAGAACTTTGCACAGATCGCGGCACCCTTACACGCTGTCACAGGGAAAAGGGTCCCGGAAGAGTCAAAATTCATCTGGAGTGAGGAGTGTCAAACAGCTTTTGAAGTTTTAAAGAGAAAATTGATAGCAGCTCCAGTCCTAGCGTACCCTATATTTTCAGAGCCATTCATTTTAACCACCGACGCTAGTAACAAAGGGCTCGGGGCGATATTGAGTCAAATGCAAGACGGTGAAGAACGAGTGATCGCTTTTGCGAGTAGAGGGCTTCGGAAATCGGAGAGAAATTCGAGCAACTACTCGGCCTTCAAACTAGAGTTGTTAGCCCTTAAGTGGGCAGCAACTGATAAATTTAGGGAGTACTTATTGTACAGAAGATTTCTCGTCCGGACTGATCATAACCCTCTGAAGTATCTTGAGACTGCCAAAGTACAAGCCGTAGAGCAAAGATGGCTTGCTCAGCTAGCGGAACTTGATTTCGTGGTTGAATACAAGCCAGGCAGGAGCAATGTGGTTGCAGATGTACTTTCCCGATTACCAGAATCAGAAGAACCGGAACCACAGAAAGATGAAGAGAAGGATTTCTTGGCATTGACTCGTGGTTTAATCACAGTTCAACCAAAGTCAGGAAGGAAGAGAGTCAAGAAAAGTTGTGGAAACTTGGGACCACAGGAATCCGAGATTTGGAAGCTACAGCACGAGGATGAGACGTTGAAGAAAGTTATCGGTTGGTTGGAAAATAATTATTTACCTGAGTCAGAGGAATTGGATTCTGCTGAGAAGCGGGCATTGTGGAAGCACCGAGCAAGATTACGTGTGCATAAAGGGATTCTTTATCGTGCATTTGAGGATGGACGTCGGGGAGAGGATGTCCTACAAATAGTGGTTCCTGATGTTCTAAGGGAGGAATTGTTGAAAATGTACCACGATCAACGAGGACATTTTGCGTTGGACACAACATTTAAGAATTTGAGGAAGACGTATTTTTGGTCCCAGATGAGAAAGGACATAGAGAATTGGATACAAAACTGTGAGAGATGTTGCTACTCCAGAGACTTGTTTCCTAAAGAAAGAGCAAAGCTAACCTGCTTCAATGTCATTAGACCACACGAGGTCTTGGCAATAGACTATATGATGTTGGAGAGGGATAGCAGGGGTTTTGAACAGATACTAGTGCTGACAGACTTATTCTCCAGGTTCACCATCGCCGTGCCCACTAGGAACCAGTCTGCCAAAACAACAGCAAGGGAGTTGGTAACCCGGTGGTTTTCTGTGTATGGGCTGCCAGAAAAGTTGCATTCGGATCAGGGAGCAAATTTTGAGTCAAGACTGATCAAGGAGGTGTGCGAATTATATGGGATAAAGAAAACCAGGACCACCCCGTACCATCCACAGGGGAATGGTCGTTGCGAGAGATTTAATCGCACATTCCTGCAGATAGTCAGAGCCTTCCCGGAAGAGAAGAAAAGGTGTTGGTCAAAATATGTCCCGGAAATCAACCAGATTTACAACAGCTCAATACATCAAACCACTGGATACACGCCAGCCTATTTATTCCTGGGAAGGGAGGATTTGTTGCCTCAGCACATGCTGGTTAGGAGAGAAGAATGGCTAAATGATATGAAGTTTGGAGGAAGTTTAGAAGATTGGTTACGGCAACATCAAGAAAAATTGCAGTTTGCACGGGAGATTGCTAGCAGAACCGCCGAGCGGCAGAATGAAAAAATGAGAGAACAATATAACAAGCATGCTAGGGCAGAGCCTCTTAATGAAGGGGATTGGGTTCTGCTCAGGAGACGGGGATTTCAGGGACGACATAAGATTCAGGATGTGTGGGAAGCTCAGCCATACCAGATTGTAGAGATTTTTGGGGAAAACTCCAATGTATTAAAGCTTTATAATGAGACAAAAGGTGAACAAATAGTTCATAGGAATCTAGTAAAGCATTGTCTGTTAAAAAATGTGGGGAATGTGATACCTGAATCCTCATTTGAGGAGAAGGAGGTGAGGTCTGTAACCCCCAAAACAAAGAAGAAATGTGGTTATGTCATTTACACTGAATATAGAGTGGAGCATACTATGGTGCGAGGTGAGCCTGAACAGGGAAGTGATAAAGGTACAAGAAAGTCACACAGACAGAACAAGGGAACATGTTCCTCTTTTCTAAGAGAAAATTTTATTTTAACTTAAGGATATATGAAAAGAATTTATATCCATCATTTTTGAAAGACTGGGTTCAGAACTAGATTTTAAGTTATGAGTTGGAATTGTGAGGGACATGGATAAAAATTCGGGTTAGTGATGGAAGAAGGAATGAATGAGAATGTAGTTGGAAATTTGGAAATAGATAGGATAGGTTGTTTGAAGTGTGTGATGGTAAAAGGGGTGGGTTTTGGAAGTAGTCTGAGTTAGAATGTTGGTAGGTGTGAATGGAATATTGAGGACAATATTCGATTTCAAAGCATGGGTGAAATGTAACCAGGGGTTAAGAAAAATAAGAATAAATTTAATTCTTACCTGGGGTCCATTTTGGGGGCCGGAGGGCGTCTGGGGTCGGGAAGAGTGAGGGGAGCGCTGCCGGAGGTGTTCCGGATGGAGTTTGGTCTCGTTTGGGCAGGCGGCAGTGGCAGCAAGCTGGCGCTGCTTGGGGCCAGTCAGCGCTAGGGCTCCGGGGACGAGTGAGTCTCCGGGGCCGAAGAGGAGGAATAGGGCCGTTTTCGGGCTTCGGGCCAGTTTCGGGGTCTTGCGGGCCGTCATCGGCAAAGAAAAGGGCCGTTTTGTGGCTGAAGGCCGAAGAGGAGAGCTGCAAAGAGTCAGCGGGGGTTTTTTTTAGATGGCCGGCGATTAGCAGGCGTAGGCGCGAGAGTGCATGAGGCGGCGCGCCTCATGCACACATTGCGAACGCGCGTTGCCGCGGTTAGGCCGAAGCCGGGGCCTAAATTTTGGGCCCGGGCTCGGAAGTTTTTTTATTTTGATTCCGATCTCGCGAGGAGGACGTCGGGACCAAAACAGATGGGGGTCTTTGAGAGAGCAGAAAATCTTCTTTAAGGTAAGGAGGTTTTTCTTTTAAAAGTTTAATTAGTTTAATTTAAAATTAGGAAAATACGGTTTTTTATTTTTAAAAAATCAGGATTTTTTTTAATTTAAATTCTGTTTTCAGTTTTGGGGTCGGGGGATTTTTTGGGATTTTTTGGGTGATTTAGTTTTTGAATTCTTATATTTTTGAGGGGTGTTTTGGGAAGGGGCTGATTTTATGAGGTCAGGAAAGAGTTAATTTAATTTATTCGACTGGGTATGTGAAGGAAGGGTTAATTTAATTTTTGATCGGGTTTTTATGGAATTTGGGATTTTTAAAAGGGGATTTAAGTGGAATAAGGGTAGGCGGATAGTAAAAAGGGGTATTTTTAAATTTTAAAAACATGATTCGATAGGGGACGGGGAGTTTTATTAGTGTGGAAATTTTGGGGTAAATTAATTAAGGTTAAGAGGGGATTTAGATTAATGGAAGAATTTTCCATTAATTCCTATGGGATTTCACTAAACAAAATGGAGATTTAGCACTGCTGGCCAACATTCCGTTGGTCAGCAGTGAGTCTTGGAATCTTGGAAGTGGTGACGGATTGGCTCAGGGTCTTCGGAACTGCCAGTGGAAGTTCCGTAACCTAGGATACGGAGTCGCTGGCAGTTATCAGAAGGAGTTGGGAGTGCGGTGAGTGTGGATGTGTGTAGGAGAGGCTGGTGCTATTGGAGAGAAAGGAGGATAAGTGAGAAAATAGGGGAATAAGGGAGGATTTTTTTGGAAAGGAGTATAAAGTAAGGGAATGAAAGAGGGGAAGGAGTGATTGTGTTACTATTTAGGAATAAAGTTTTTTTAAATAGTTAATAGAAATAGGGATTACAATTTCATTAGTAATTAATTGGGTTCAGAAGGGGTGAGAGTAGTGTGAGTGGGTGTTTAGGGGAAGGAAGGGATTATATTATATTATTAAAAGATAAGAAATAGTAATAAGGATAGAAATAAGAGTGTAAGTGTCCTGTGTGGTTGGGTTCCGGTACCGCTGAAGACACTCCTTCAATAGCACAGGGAATGCAAAATAAAAGATTAGGCTTCAAAGAAAGGATGATTGGATTATTTTCTTTTTGAGTTAGTGTTGGCCACAGTGTGATAATTAAAATCTCACCAAGAAAAAGGGAAAATTAGACGCAGACAGGCAGCTAGGGTTTTGCTCCCTTTTATGTTTATTAAGAGAGGTGAAGGGAGAAGTTGAACCTGCGAAGAATTTGGACAGCCGTGTGTGGTGAAGGAGTTTAAGGGCCCCGACGCAAGAAAGAATACGAAGAACGATTTGGAAGTGAAGCTTCAGCTAAGTGACAGTTGACATAAATAAAACAAAAGAAAGAACTTATACTTACCTGAACAGGGACAGAGACGCTTGGAAATCCTGAGAGAGATAAAAAGGAAACACAAAGAATCAATTCATTTTTTTAGTAGTAAAATTCTATAAATTGAATCTGGGGTGTACTATAATACATAGATAAAAATCTAATACTTATCTGATATCTTTAGTGAAAGTCGTTGCTGATAAGGAGGTTCTGTAAACAAAAGGGAAAGGTAATTACTATATTATAGGTCGTGTTTGTCTAGAATGATAATACATTAACATGTTAACAATTAGAAAAGTTGATTAATACAAATGATACCATTATAGGACTAAAGAATTTACAAGTTTTATTTGTTCACATTTTGTACTTAAATAAACATTGTTGGGTTTGTTTTAAAAGTCTGGTGTCCTTTCAGTTCAAGAATTATCCAAATTTAGTTTTTATTCCTCTCCTGTTCTTTGAGAACAGGAGACGAGGTTAGTGTATTTGATACCCTTCTCCCTGTGTGGCCAAAGAGTCCTGAGCGTGGTCACGACTACAAATAACTAACACTCAGAGACACTATAGCTGCCATCGCAGGCCTTATCAGGGAGCGCTGGTAACATGTGCACAAGGACAAGGTGTGGTTGTGGTAGAATAGGGTTCATATATGGTAGATACATTGGTGATAATAGAGAATCCACAAAGCGTGAAGAACTCAAAGAAGACCCACGGATACTTTGTAAAACAAACAAAAAAGTGGGCACAAAACCAGGAGTCCCAGAGACTGGATCACAGTAAAGCTAAAACCAAATTTTATTAATTAGTATATTTGACTCGTATATTTGACTCGACACAACCGTTGTGTTTCTGCCAAAGGGCCTGCATCAGGAGTCTACAAATAAAAACGATTTATATATCAATTAATTTTTATGTTATGTCAAATGTTTATTTTTACTGTTTTTATTTGTAGACTCCTGATGCAGGCCCTTTGGCAGAAACACAACGGTTGTGTCGAGTCAAATATACGAGTCAAATATACTAATTAATAAAATTTGGTTTTAGCTTTACTGTGATCCAGTCTCTGGGACTCCTGGTTTTGAGATACATTGGTGAAACATTAGGTAGGAAGAGGAAGAGTTGGGGTGAGTCCATTACGTTAGCCCTTCCTGGTCCACAATCTCTACATTTTTTGGCCCACTGACACCCAGTACTCACATCAATACAGTCATTATCATAAACAACCTGCATGTGGCAGTGAATTTCAATTGGAGGACTCCTTCAAAAGTCAGAAATTCTATCACAGCAAATTGCTTAAATTGCACCAAGTGCTCACTGCATGCTTCCATTTCACAAGCAATAGCAAATCAAACTCTTCACACAGACACTTCTTGCCAACTGAGGTGAAGGAAGAGATTTCAACGAAGAAAGGAACAAATGTAGCACATCAGTGCTGCCATCTGTTGAAGAATTATGAAGGTGGAAGCATTAATTTTCCTTTAACCGTCACATGTCTCCGTCTCCTTTTTCTAATTGGTGAAGCAGAATAGAAACATAGAAACATGACGGCAGATAAAGGCCAAATGGCACATCAAGTCTGTCCATCCACAGCATCCGATATTTCCTCCTCTCCCTATGCATTTTTTTTTCAACATCCAGAAAATCAGCATGAACGGAGATGAAAATCACACATGCATCTCCCCTGCTTCTGTATACCCCAGCGTACTCCTCTAGTCCCCCCTTCCCTCAGGTTTACAGGTTTCTTGGTCTTCTGTGGGGCACATCAGATCCTACAGCCAGGGCAAGATTTTGCAGCCCTCGCAGTGACCTCAGATTTCTGGGGAACCAATTGAAGCTGTAACAGTCAATGTTTAAAATTAAGAGAAGGTTGATAAAGCTTTGGCATTTCATGATAGAATACATAAAAAGTGGTCCTTTGCTGTTAACTTTCCTACTTTTTTTTTCCGTGTTACAATTGAAGCTGACTGGTGGCAGCAGTGCTCTGACTCAGACATATGCCACTTTGGATCAGACACAACATATTAATGTCTGAAGGTTGTGAGTGGATAACAAAAGGTGCATATGTAGCTGAATAGATATGTGCTTGTTGGTAGATTTGTGTGAGGAATGGAGAGGATATTAATGGACCATCTATTGTATCTCCTCGTCCATGTTCCAACTGTAATTTTTCAAACCCTCTCAAATATCTTTTTTATTCTGCATGAAATGCCTCATAAGTATCTTTTTGAAAGCCTATTTCTCAGTATTTACTCTCCAGAAACCAAAATAAATTTAGTCTATTAAGCCTCCTTTGAGTGGTAACAATTGAGACGAAAGACCACATTTCTAGAATGTACATTCAAATACCATCTTATCTCTGTATACTAGTACTTTTGCTTATTTCTGTTGTGACTACAGCAAACGAAGACAAGGAATGGAAGCTGGTGGTGCTAATATTTATTTATTTATTTGTTTGTCGCATTTGTATCCCACATTTTCCCACCTATTTGCAGGCTCAATGTGGCTTACAGTTTTCCGTCATGGCATTCGCAAATCCGGAGTGAAGATACAATTGGTATTACATAAAGAAACATGGATGACATAATAAAATTAAGCTATCAGGTATAGAGAGAAAACATTCAAAATATCAGATAAGTGGTGGTGCGTTACAGTTCCTATTGTGGATCAGTGTGGTATGCCTTGTTAAAGAGATGATATAATATAGTATTTTATGTAGGTCTATTTTCCAAAAACTCTAATGCCAAGCACATTGAATTTGCTCAGTGGTTTTAAAAGTCAGGTCCTACAGTAATCAGTATCCATTTACATCACACTGAAGAAAAGAAATCAAGATTCATTCCAAAGAAATATGAGCACAATGGATTTGATTTCATGCTTTGTTTTTAAATGCCACGGATGTGTATTTGTGATGACAGTTGAGGTGAATTCTTGCTGTTCTCAGGAAATGAGCACATCCCGGTGCTAAGAATATATTGTACATCAACCTGGACTCTTCTGAACAAGGAGAGGAACCAATTATCAATAAACCCTTGACTAAAGGAATAAAACAGTGGGGTGGGGTTTCCATGACGTCCTTGACCTGCTTGCCCCACAGCCATTCTAAGTCTACATCTTGCTTTATAGTTTCGATTAGGAAAGCTAAGCAGTGGCTCAGGTGTGGAATGGTACTGGGAAAACATTGATGAAAATATAATAAGGCATTGAAAGGTTTTAAGAACAATAACGCAGCAATCTTGGTTTCCTCCTGTGGTGATATTTATTTCCGAAGCCACTGTTATACTTTTTATTAAGAAGGAGGAAGTTCTACGTAAAGGATATGTTAGCATGGTACTGTATCATCTTTGCCCATTACAAGAACATAGGGATTTGTACAGACCAAAAATATTCAGTTTGTTTTTTTACTTTCAGTTTGATTCGTACTTTCATTATACTAACTTCTTTAAAAGCACATTGTGGGGCTCATTTTCAAAACAGAAAAGCATCCCGAAAGTGACACAAAGTGGCATTTGGACGTTTTATTTGCCAAAACATCCAAATCGCTATTTCTGAAACCCATTTTTAAGACATTTTTCTATACAGTACATCCAAATCACAAGGGAGCATGTTGGGGGGGGGGGGGGAGGGGGATGCTAAAGGTGGGATTTGGGAATTCCCAACACTTAGGACAACACTTGGACATTTTTCTGTCATAATGGAACAAAACAAAAACGCCCAGGGCTACAGTTTAGATGTTTTGGTCTAGACCTGTTTTTCATCATGACTAAGGGCCCTGTTTACTAAACTGTGCTATAAGTGCGCTAGTGTTTTTAGCATGCACTAAAAATTAGCTTAGGATAATAGGAGTATATGGGTGTCTCTAGCATTTAGCATGTGCTAAAAGTGCTAGCGCACATTAGTAAACAGGGCCCTAAGTCACAAAAAGGTTCCCTAAATGAGAAGATGGCCACTGGAGGGATTAAGGCATGACCTCCCATTACTCCCCCAGTGGACTGACCCCCCCCCCCCCACACACACACACACACAAAGATGTGAAAGAAACAGTACATACCAGCCTCTATGACAGGTTCAGATGTTATATCCAGTCTTATTGGAGCAGCAAGCAGGTCCCTGGAGTAGTCTACTGCACTGTAGAGAAGGGGTCTACACTAACTGTTACACTTGTAATGGAAAGTGTGAGCCATCCAAAACTCACCAAAAACCTACTGTACCCACATATAGATGACACCTGCAGTCATAAGGACTATTGTAGTGGTGTGCAGTTGGGCACAGTAGGTTTTTGGTGGAGGGCTCACTATACAATATAAAGGGGTGTGACTGGGAGCTTTTAGGAGAAGTCTGCCCAGCTCAGCTGGGATGTCTGTGTGGCCAGCACACAAACAAATCCTGCTCTTTCTACTGGAAACGTACTGCCAGCTCACAGCTGGTGTTGGGGCAGGGGCGTAGCCAGATGACCAATTTTGGGTGGGCCTGAGCCCAAGGTGGGTGGGCACAGAATTCCCCCCCCCAGCCCCCCTCCGATTTCCTCCCCTCTCTACCCCTCCCTTCCCACAAACCCCAAATATTAAATACTTGAGCTGGCAGGGATCCCCAAACCCTGCCAGCTGAAGATTTCCTCCTCCTCTTCGAGCAGCCAGCACTCTTTGAAACAGCAGCCTCAAACTGATGCTGCTGCCAGCAGACCGTGCATGCTCAGTGCTTTTGCAATGTGCGAAAACTGAGCATGTGCAGAAGGGCCATCTCGGCATCAGCTCAAGGTAAGTGCTGCAGGCTGACATTGAGAAGAGCACTGGCTGCCCAAGGAAAGAAAATATTCAGCTGGCAAGGTTTGGGGATCCTCACCAGTGACAGCAAGAGTGTTACGATTTTGAGTGGGCCTGAGTCCAAAGTGGGTGGGCCCCTGCCCACCCAGGCACACCTGTGGCTACACCACTGGTTGGGGGATTTGAAGAGAGGATTTCTTTTGATTTTCAGTTTCAAATCTGCTGGCTTTGATTTCTTTTGGAAGTGGAAGAAAGCCCATGGAAGCCTGTAAGAGCTGGTACTGAGAAAGAAATGTGCACAAGTCTAAGCAAACTCGAAAGTGAAAGCACCCATTGGTGCCTGTTTTGTGCACTTAAACATAAACCTTCCAAGTAAAGAAAGATTGAAAAGCTTATATTTAAAGGTGAAGAGCAGCGACGATGTGTGCTTCGCTTTCAGGTTTGCCCGGTGCTCACGCACAAGAGCTGCGCTTAGTGCAAAACCCTTCTGCACATATGCCAAGCACGTTCCCCCTTGCTTTCACTTTTGCAGGGTGCATATAATTTGAATACCATTTCCTTTCAGCATTGGCGAGTTAGTTTTCTGTGCTGTTCTAGCGGAATGGGTTGTGCGCTATTGGCCAGCGGGAGTTCTGAGCATTGACCCCTATAAAAGTTAGGTGCTTTTTTTACACAATAGGGTCATAAGTCAGTAATACACGTAACTGCAACTTAGTGCCATTTGATAAACAGTAAAGCCAGTTATCGATACTTAGCATAAATTGTGTGCCAATTAACAATTAAGTTACGTACATAACTGTTGCTGTTCTATGACTGGGCATCCAATTGCAGGCCTAAATGTGCATGCATCAGGCTTCTCCGACCTCTATCTATAAGGGTCACATTTTATATTTTGTAACATCTGGAAGGCCAAAACATGCAATGTCGCATTTTGCTGCCTGTTTCGTCAAATAGTGGCAAAATACTACAATGCGCCGTCCCTTTCCCAGCTTTCACTTGGTCTCTTTACCCTCACCTGGCTTCAGCTGCAGAAGAAACAGTGGGATTTCTGCTTCCTCACCATGATACAGCTCTTTGGAAGCTTGGGCAATGTGGTGCAGGAAATTTGGGTTGCTCTTGCAAAACTTGAAACCGCAAGACCAACCAGAACGTATAGCATCACATGTCTCAAGCTTACAGAGAGCTGAGTCGTGGTGGGGAAGCAGGAATCCTGCTGTAAGCATCAAAAGAATTGCCAAGCTTCCGAGGGCCAGAAAAAAGCACTTGGTGGGCCGAATTCTGGCCTTCGGGCCATAGGTTGGACAAACCTGCCCTACATATAATAAGGGGAATAATGAAGAAATGTAAGAAAGGCATTCACATGGGCAGTCACTTATGCATGTAACTTATAGACTACTTTAAATTGCATGCACCCTTGCTGCATTTAGCCACCTGCAGTGATATCAGGTCTATGGTCGGTGTAATAGCAGGGGCCTAGATTTTAGGTGCCCGATACTGGGTCATGCTAGTATTATGTAATGGAATCAAGGTGCCCAGATGCTCTCACCACACTTAGGGCGCCTAAAAGGAGGCATCCACTTATAGCATCAATAAATGCATATTCCAACAAGAACATTGTGAAGACAAGACAATAACAGGATATTTTATACCTGTAGGCTTCTCAGCATTTAGCGTGTGCTAATTCCGATAGTATTCACTAAACTTTAGTGAAAGTGTGGTATAGAATAATTGCAAAAAGGTACAGATTATAAAGTAATTAGCTAATATAATAACCATATATCAGGAAGGGTAACATTTAAATCATGGGTACAGAGAGACTGGCAATTATAAAGGTCATGTATCAATAGAAAGCAAATGGATCAGGGTATTGAAGATCCAAATAAATAGTAGGTTGTCAAGATATTTATTTAGGTTTAGATTTAGCTTATACCATTCCAAGGCAAGTTACATTCAGTTACAGTAGGAATGTTCCTGTCCCCAGAGGGCTTATAATGCACCTACATTTGTATTTATGAATCCCATCTATCAATGGAAAGCAATAATTTTGTGAAGCCCCATTTTACATAGAAATTAGAGGCAGGAATTGGTATGTCCAAGTTGAGTCACTGCCAGTTCCCTGAGTGTTTTGCAAAAGCCTCTCCTATATATGAAGTATTTTGTTAATACATGTTAGCAGAGTCAGTGATAGCAGTCATTTCATACACATATGCATATGTGAATGCCAGTCTGAAACACACACATGCATTTGTTGGAATGTAATTGTATTTTACATGCATTGCCTGTCACCTATTATTTCTCTGTGATTACTCTGTGACCTCTGATGTGAATTACTTAGAGAGGTCACACAGCTATGCAACTTCCTGTGGGGGTTAGACACAGCAGATGCAGCACATGCAGCACATGGAGCACATGGAGCTCATGATCTCTCCTAACCTGAGAGGATCTATGGTGGTGTGAGCATCCATTACCATCTAAGCACATGGAAGGAGCTGATAATACAAATGTATAGTAATATGTATATATAAGCCTGTCTGATTATAATCTAACTGCAAACTGTGAGTAAACAGATGTTTTGTTACTTCAACTTTAAAGTGACTCAGCAGTGAATTATTCAGGGGTGAATGAGAGAGAGATGAAGAAAGAAATTAACATTTCTAAAGCTGAAGCTGTGTGTACTAAAATCTGCTAATTATTTACTACAAATAATCCAACAAAAGGGTTATGGGCCCAGGGCTCAGGAATTGAAAAAGAAGAGAAATATTACCAGGCAGAAAAAAAGGCCACATTTTTCTCTTAAGTTTTAAAGGAAAGAATCAGTCTGTCTCTCTCTCCCCCCACACAGCAGACAGAAGGCTAAGAAAATGGCTGAGGGAAGAAATTCACCATTGTTCTATTCTCTCAAGGTGCCTAGATTAACTGAGTTTAATTATCAGCAGTGGGAACTAAGATTCATATGTCTCCTTCGAGCAAAAAGATTAAATATATGCTTAGACCAAGACAGAACAGCTGAAAATAAGGCTGAATGGGACAATGCAAACTATTATGTGAAGTGCATGCTTTTGGAAGCTCTCTCAGAGAAACAAGCCATATTAGTGGAGGGAAAAGATACACCAAAGGACATTTTATATAAACTGAGAACTATGTATGCAACTACATATGCAAAGCAGCAACCAATTTGGCTGGCAGAGTTGAATGAAACCAAATTAAGGGATAAAAGTAAATGTAATGATCACATTATGCATCTTATGTCTTCATTTCAAAAGTTAGAACTTTCTGGAATTCCCATGTGTGATGCATTGAAAAGAGCATTTCTTTTTACCTCACTATCAAAGAAGTTTGATGTTTTTAGGTCTGTAAATGAGGCCATTGAAGGGCAATCTTTTGAACAGACAACATCAAAACTAAGGCAGGAATGCATAATAAATGATTCTGAGGAGATGTGTTCTCAAAGCAAGTCAGAGAGAAATGAAACAAATTTCTTGGCAAAGAACAGAGGAAGGCGGAGCTATGGGAAAACTCCACCCAAGGGCAAGCTGATTTGCTACTCATGTGGAAAGGAGGGACATGTATCTAAATGGTGTAAGGAAACACAAAACACTCCCTCTAGCTCACCTAAGCCAATGGAACTAAAGAATTTTCAAACCAGGAAATGTATGAAGGACAAAGATAAACACAAGGGCTTTCTAATGGCAGAAAAATCTTTGACTATGGTAAATAATAATTCAAATGAAAGTACTTGGATTTTGGATTCAGGGAGCACATGCCATTTAACCAATTGTAAGGATTTCTTTCAGGAAATGTGTCCAGAGGAAGGTATTCTTAAAACTGCAAACGCAGGGACTGCTAAGATCCAAGCAAAAGGTATTGGATTCTTAAAATGCAAAGTGTCTAATGAAGTTAAAGAAATTCCTGTAAGTGATGTCTTGTATATTCCCCAAGCAGTTTGCAATATGCTTAGTGTATCTACATTAGATAAGAAGGGATTTGTGATTCATTTTGAAAACAGTAAGTGCACAATCTCTAAAAATGATGAAGTGTATGCTGAAGCTTTTATGCATAATGATGTTTATAAACTGAGCATTTCAGGTGAAGCCTCACATATGGCGCAAGTAAGGAAGAATGATGGTAAATGTAGTCTGGAAATCTGGCACCGCCGCCTGGGACATCGTGATTTTAAGGTGATCCAGGATCTTTACAGTAAGCAACTAGCCACCGGCATTCAGATAAGTGCAGATGCTGGTAAAATGGAGAAATGCATAGACTGTGTTACTCAAAAAGGTGTAAGACCCTCATTTCCTGCATACACAGGAAATAGGAGTAATAAAGTGCTGGACTTAATACACAGTGACTTATGTGGACCGTTTAATATCCCATCATTGGGAAATAACAGATTTGTGCTAATATTCTTGGATGATTTCTCTAGATATTGTGTGGCCTATTTGCTGAAAGAGAAAAGTCAAGTCACAGACATGCTGAAGAAATACGTAGCCATGGTGAGCAATAAATTTGAAAGAAAACCAAAGGTTCTTCAGACCGACAATGGTGGTGAGTTCACTTCACAAAGCATGTGCACATTTCTAGAACAAGAAGGCATTCAACATATCACAACAGTAGCTTATACACCAGAGCAAAATTCTGTTGCAGAGAGAAAATTTAGGTCACTTGTGGAAATGACCAGATGTATGCTGTCAGATAGCAATCTCCCTAAAAGACTATGGGGGGAAGCCATTCTCACAGCAGTGTACCTACAAAACAGAATGCCAACTAAAGGCGCTGAGCGCACACCACATGAGACATGGCATGGTAGGAAGCCAAACCTGTCACACATAAGAACATTTGGAAGTACAGCATATGCTCATGTACCAAAGCAAAGAAGGCATAAGCTGGATTCCACAACAGAAAGGGGCATTTTAGTTGGCTATGCTCCAGGACACAAAGGATATAGAATTTTGAATCTGAAAACTGGCATTGTTGGCATAAGACATGTTACATATTTTGATGAAAACAAAAGGGTTGATAAAGGCTGGATTATCCCAGATGAGCCTTATCATCCAGAATATGAAACTAGAACCATAATAGACATGCCAGTGTATATAAATGCCATACCAAGGCAGATGTCTGAAAGCAACTCATCTGTATCTAACGAGGAACAGGCAGAGGAAGCAGACACAGAAAGGATCATTGAAGATGACAGTACAGTTGGAGAAGGGGAATCAATTGGAGAAGAACTCTCAGATTTAGAGGATGCGGAAAGGTCAGACCAACCTGTTGTCAGACGCTCATCCAGGGAAAACAAAGGTGTTCCACCCCCAAGACTGTCTTACCTAACAAAGTCAGCAGAAGCTCAAGAGCCCTTAACATGGGATGAGATTGAGAAAATGCCAGCAGAAGAAGCTGCTGAATGGCGTAAAGCTGCACAAGAAGAAATTGATGCATTGGATAAAAATAATACTTGGATTCTTACAAAATTACCTCCTGGCAAGAAAGCTATAGGATGCAAATGGGTATTCAAGTTAAAAAGGAATGCACAAGGAAAAGTGGAAAGGTATAAAGCCAGATTAGTCGCAAAGGGATATCTTCAAAAATATGGAGAAGATTTTGATGAAGTGTTTGCACCTGTAGTGAAACACACGACAATCAGAACACTTCTGAGCATTGCAGTCTCAAAAGGCATGCAAGTCAACCACATTGATGTGAAAACAGCATTTCTTCACGGAGAAATAACTGAAGACTTGTACATGGAACAGCCAACAGGTTTCATAAATACAAAACAAAGACAGCTAGTGTGTAAATTAAACAAAGGTCTTTATGGATTAAAGCAAAGTGCAAAATGTTGGAATGATAAATTGCATGAAATATTGACAAATTTAGGATTTAAGCAAGGTGAAGCAGATAAATGCTTGTACACTAGGTGCACAAATGGACAATATGCATACATTTTAGCTTTTGTTGATGATCTGCTCATTGCAAGCAAAAGTGAGCAAGAGTACAAGGAAATTGTAAAGTGTTTAAACCAGAATGTTGAGATAAAAGAACTTGGTAATGTGTCATACTATCTTGGTATAGAAATTGAGAAACAAAATGATGGTTCTTATCTTCTAAGCCAGAAGCAGAAAATAAATGAGCTTATTGAAAGTTTAGATATGCAAGATGCCCAAGTTGTAAGCACTCCCATGATCACTGATTTTCTGAAGGATGAAACAGTAAGAGAACCTTTACCAGATAACATCCAATATAGATCAGCCATAGGTAAGCTTTTATATCTAGCTACCACATACAGGGCTGATATAGCAAATGCAGTAGGAATTTTGAGCAGAAGGGTCAGCTCACCTACCAAATCAGATTGGACTGCAGTTAAAAGGATGGTAAGGTATTTAAAGGGTACCATTGATTGTAAATTAAAGATTTCAGCCAATAGTAATCCAAAACTAATATGTTACTGTGATTCAGATTGGGCAGGGGATCATTCTGATTATAAATCCACAAGTGGATATGTGTTTATGTATGGAAATGTACAAATTTCATGGGCCAGTCATAAACAAAGTATTGTGAGTTTGTCTTCTACAGAAGCTGAATATGTGGCCGTATCGGAAGCGTGCAGAGAACTGATGTGGATTGAAAAACTTTTGCTGGATTTCGGAATAGCTGAACAGAGACCAATCCAGATAATGGAAGATAATCAGAGCTGCATCCGACTGTCACAGAATGACAAGGCTCAGTCACGCACCAAGCACATCGCAACGAAATACCACAACGTGTGAGAGTTGGCGAAAGAAGGGGTCATCAGTCTACACTATTGTCACACCAGTGAGATGACAGCTGACATCATGACCAAACCGTTACACAGAGAACATTTTGTGAATCTGCGTATAAAGCTTGGACTTTGTATGAATAAATAATTGCATGACAGTTATGCATGAGAAGGGGTTTGTTGGAATGTAATTGTATTTTACATGCATTGCCTGTCACCTATTATTTCTCTGTGATTACTCTGTGACCTCTGATGTGAATTACTTAGAGAGGTCACACAGCTATGCAACTTCCTGTGGGGGTTAGACACAGCAGATGCAGCACATGCAGCACATGGAGCACATGGAGCTCATGATCTCTCCTAACCTGAGAGGATCTATGGTGGTGTGAGCATCCATTACCATCTAAGCACATGGAAGGAGCTGATAATACAAATGTATAGTAATATGTATATATAAGCCTGTCTGATTATAATCTAACTGCAAACTGTGAGTAAACAGATGTTTTGTTACTTCAACTTTAAAGTGACTCAGCAGTGAATTATTCAGGGGTGAATGAGAGAGAGATGAAGAAAGAAATTAACATTTCTAAAGCTGAAGCTGTGTGTACTAAAATCTGCTAATTATTTACTACAAATAATCCAACAGCATTTGCTGACACTTGCACATGGAAATATAAGATTTTATAGAACTACATGTATAAGAAAAGCCAATAAAGGAACCGAGTGAAATAACTCTTCTTTTTTGTACTATTAAGGTGGTCAGGTAACACGGCTGAAGGTGGTAGCTGACACTGATGCTGACAAGGAAAGATTTTACAATATCCCCCAAATTCTATAAAAAGCACTAAAAATTGCATGCACAAATTTGGACATGCACGCAATTTAATTGAATAACAAGCTAATTAGTGTAGATAATTAGCATTGTAACAAGCAATTGTCGGTACTAATTGGAATTAATTAAAATGTACATACATAAGTTTAGGTGCAGACTTGCGCCTAAATTGTATGCACAAGTCAAAAAAGGGGGCATGGAAATGGCAGAGTCACGGGCAGATCAGGAGTGTTACTTTCAGTTACACGTGTAATTATAGAATAAAGTGGGATCTGCCCCTAATTTAGGCATGAGCATTTGCACCATGTTTCCATTGATGTAAGTGGCCGTGCTTAAATGTAGTTGTAGTTCCCAGCCGTAAGTGCTATTTTATAAACCACGCCTAATGTTCATGCAGGTATCAATGAGAGCGTGGCACTATTTAAGCACTTTGAATTTGGGCAGTTGTGCTCCTGAAGAAGCCAATTCTGGTGAAATGAATGGCTCCGTTGTGCCTCTTGATCGAGACTTCACTGAGCCTTAAAAGATAAATTGCCACTACATATTCTTGTACGTGATCATTTATGATAGCATTTATTATATCTGATAAAAGTTTCAAATAATATATATAAATGATTAGCATTCAGGAGTTTTTCTGAACATTGATGGTAGACCTGTTGTGTGGATGTGTGGCCACTGAGGACTTTCCTCCTAAAAAAGAATAGTTGCAAAATTGGTAAATTAGATTTCTTGAAGAATAGTGAAAATTGTGTGGTTAAGCTTGAACAGTTGATGAGGTACAAAGCACTTAGCCTTCCAAAGTTCCATAGGTTTCTATGGAACTTTGGAAGGCTAAGTGCTTTGAAAATATGCCTCAAAGTATTGCTTAAGCCTCAGTTAACATTTGTTACTTTTCTTTTTTTTTGACTGAAGTAATAATTTCACCAATTTTCATTACTTTTACTCAATTACATAGGATGCTTGCAGTTAAAAGTAAAAATTAAAGCAGAAGTGAGATGTAACTAATTATTCCACAGTAAACCATAAGAAACAGCAAAACCAGGAATACGATTTTGCTATTGCAAACCTCGTCACGTACACAGTAGATCATCTCATCTTAAATTTTGCTGTTCAGTGAATATAGCTTATGAGAACAGTGGAGTTGCCTGTGTTTGTTAAACTGGTTACTGGTCTCCAGCCAAACAGAACAATGATGAATTGGGTCACTTTCAAGTAGAGATGAAGCTGAAGCTTTTAGAAATTCTTGGTGAACAGACATATGTCTCTACAATAACAGACTGCTGCCCATCCCATGTAAAATTTTACATTGGGGTGACTGTCCATTGGATTGATAGAGTCTTCAGATAGGAAGTCTGCTTGCCTGGCCTTAAGACTGAAAGGCTCTCACACTTTTGCCCCTGGATTCTATATAACGTGCCTAGAGATCGGCGTGGATTCTATATCAATGCACATAACTTAACAAGCTTGAGATAATGAGCACTGATAGCAGCACTTAACAAGTAATAATGAGCACTAATTGGCAGCGATTAGAATTTAGGTGCACATCTCGCTAAGCATATTCTATAACGATGTGCGCTGAACTTCTAACGTACGCAGGCAAAATGGGGTGGGGAAATGGGTGTTTCATGGGCATTCCAAAATGTACTGCATAATTATAGAATATGGACCAGTGTGCCTAAATCTATATGCTGAGATTTACACCATGTTTTTGTTGGTGTAAACGGATGCACATTGATTTAGGTGCTGAAATATCAACTAAGCATATTCTATAATCTGCGCCTAAATCTAGGCAGCGATTATAGAATACATTTACTTGGCACTGATTTCAGTGCCGATTATTTAGGCGCCATATATATAGAATCTTCCCCTTGACGTTCTTGCATCATTTCTCAAAGATACTCAAATAGAGTTTGTAAATTGTAACAGACAATGATTCCAACTTTGTAGAAAACCTTCTTTGTAATTGGACAGCGTGACAATGATAACAAAAATGAAGATGGAGATGCAAGTGATGAATTAGACAGCACTACTTCTAATGCAGATGATAATGACAATAATGATGAGAAAGTATTCTTTGCTGCATGGAAGGCAAGTGTTTCAAAGATTCCCTCGATCATTACCTGCAGACCCAGTCGGAAGATATCAGTAATATTGCAACCTAGCCTGATTTGAAGGAACTTTTTATCAGACTGAACAATCCACTTTCCGCTAGTGCAGTTGTTGAAAACCTTTTTCAGCTATGCTGGATTAATGACTCACGAGCACACTAAAGACAAAGTGGATTGAATTGTAGGGTAATAAAGTTGTTGGGATAAAAACATTAACTATAGTTGCATTCATTGTAGTTGCAGTTCTTTTACATCTTACTCAAAAACTATTATATTAGGCAATAACGTTTTTGCTTTCACTTATGCTGTTACTTAAGTATTAAAATATACATTTATATGTTACTTTTACTTAAAATACTTTGATTTAGTACTTTGAACAACATCCCATGGCATCTACATGTGTAAGTAGCAGAATTGTAGTATCGGCATTTCAACATGTAGATTCCAGACTACCATTTTGAAATGTCCTCAGCTGTAATCTGTTTCTTTTATGTATTTTGATGTTACGTTATTGTTGATGCGATGCGTCATTGACTGCATTATTTGAAACAAAATAAAATATTATCAAAAGAAAAAAAATGTTTGTGTTTTGTTCCACAATATATATACTTTTAACACTATTGAATAGAAGCACCCCCAGTGGCATGTTACAGACATTGGATGAAAAGTGCACACATGGGGGCAATTTAATAAAGGTTTTTCTATATGGAAAGCTTATGTTACATGTGAAAAAGGCCTTTTATAAACTTGTGCAGTAGTATACATGCATATGCATATGTGTATCATAATGGTGCTTACTTATATGCAATTTAAATGTATATACCTATTTTACAAAGTACACAAGTACATACATACCCCTGGATTCTATATATGTGGCCAATTTGCAAGCACAACTTAATTGTTTAACAAGCCAATTAGTACCAGTAATTGACCACTAACAAGCAATTATTGGCACTAATTAGAATTTACATGAACAACTTTCTAAGCTTATTCTGAAATATGAGGATCTCAAAAGGGGAGTGGCCATGTGAGGGGCATAGGTGGGCTGTGGGTGTTCCTAATAATTACATGAACTGTTATAGAATATGCGCAATCCACACCTAAGTTAGGCACAGGCATTTATACCAGGTTTTAGTTGGAATAAATGATTGTGCCTAAATTTTAGTCACAGGGACAGTGCTACATATATTCTATAAACTGAGCCTAACTTTAGGCAAGGTTTATTGAATAGTGCTAAGGGTGTTTTTTTGTGGCACTGATTTTTTAGGAGTCATATACTGAATCTGGTCTATACATTACAGATACAAATTAGAAAACTGCTGCTACACAACTATGGTGTCTACCTTTCAGACAAATCAGTTTATAAAGTAAAAGACAGAGAGAAACAAGTGCAACTGGGTTAAAAATACTTGAGTGTTAAAACACAAACAGTGTCAGATATCTAGTCACAATTGCCAAGAGGGACAATCATTACACCAAAGACTATGGTGGAACATACACTTAACTCTGCTAAGCACTTCTGAAATAGTATTTACACATTTGAAATCAAGTGATGCATGCTGATAACCACTTGAAGGTTAGGCACACAGAAGCAAGAAAGCACTTCAAAAGCAATGATATCAGCTATATTTTACAAACCTGTATTTAAATTAATGCTGATGTAAACACAGAAGAACACCAGTCTTCGCACCAGTGCTAATTCTGCAAAACTTTGTTCTCTGAGCATTGACTGCTGAAGCCATGTCGAGTCTTTTGAGCTACACAACTTTTCGAGTCTCCTGAGCAACACAATAAAATTGGACTTTTTAAACATCAACTAAAGACCATATTCTTGTGTCATCTTTAAATTAATACCAACAGTATATGGTGGCTTGATTTAAATGCTGACTAACTGACTTGCACTAAGGTCAAAGCTGTTTTCTAATTTAACTTCACAACAATCTGCTGCACTCAATAATATCCTCTGCAGTTCAATTATGTTGGAGAGTTTTAAGTTGCAGTGTCTGAATGATCTGTTGACTCTCTATTGTACCCCCCCTCCTATGTTACCTATATCTTTCTGTGAAGGTGAAAGGTGTAGGTAGTTTAAGGACATGGGGACAATTTTCACTGCCCATATTGAGACAAAGGCCATGCATAACTTGTAATCCTGGGCTTTGAACCAATTCATA
Source organism: Microcaecilia unicolor (assembly GCF_901765095.1). NCBI lineage: Eukaryota > Metazoa > Chordata > Amphibia > Gymnophiona > Siphonopidae > Microcaecilia > Microcaecilia unicolor. The sequence continues at coordinate 378,612,427 of NC_044032.1, forward strand.
GTTTAAAACTTTTCACAGATACAGAATGCACATAATAATGTGCATGTCCTTTCTCTGTGGAAGAAAACAACAGTAAGCCGGTGAAAAGGAGAAAATTCTGTTTATTCACTACGCTTGCTCCAGGTTGTTTAAAAACAGTTGCCCAACATGGCTGTGTTTCGCCAAGGGCTGCTTCAGGGGCATACAAAGTACTAATTGGTTCTAAAATCACCCTTAACCAACTAGTAAAATCAGTGTCTCCAATCCAAGCTGCAGTGTAGTGAATCTTCAAATGTAGCACATAAAGATTTGCCACTGAGATCCCCTTTATTTGTTGATAGAAGGTGCAGTCAAAACAGAAAATGTTCCTGGTCAAAGCAACTGTAGATTCACTACACTGCAGCTCATGTTTGAAACACTGATTTTACCAGTTGGTCAAGGATGAGTCCAGGCCCACACATTGCTATGCCATGTTTTAGACAATCTGTAATGCCATTTTGGAAAGAATTTGAAACAATTCAGTTCATTTCTTTCCTGTCACTTCCCTCGTAAAAAAAAATTGCAAGCAGTATGTACTTAGTGATTTATTAAACAAGAGCTAGTGTTAAATGGAGTATATAAAGGAAAAAATAAATTTTGATACTCTTTACAATATGTAATTACAAAATAGTCCATGTTTACAATATAGATTATTTTCCTGTACCTACAGATAGAGAAAGACAAGACTAAACAACATTACTTTCTTCCAGAGGTTCTGTAATCATCTGGCAGAAACTGTGTGCAGCTTTTACAGACCAGGGGCTGCCACAACCAGTTTTATTCTGGCACAGCACGGAGCAACTTCAAAAGATTTGAGGAATAAAAAGGAAGGCACATTCTCCCACCCGCTAAAAATGTGCGCCTGCCAGAACCACTTAGTGAATCCGCTAAACAGCTTTGTTAAGGCGTTTATCTTACTGAGAAGGTTCATAGCTGCGGGCACTCAAGGGTATAGAGAGAGAGATTCAGATCATGCCAAGCATGTGGGACAATATTTTCTAGACAGACACACTGCAGCAAGTCATCTGCATAATCCTTTCATCCAGTTTGAGATGGAGAGAGCAGTGGAGGAAAAGGCCAGGGATACTGACATGTCAGCACTGACAACTTTATCAATCTAGACAACCTCTGCAACTGTTCTTGCCACTGTTTCAACAGTGTTAGCATAAATACTTCAGATCTGGTAATAGTTTCCCCCTCTTTTTGTCCTTTTTTTTTTTTTAAAGGAAACCAGAGGGTAGAAAAACAAAGGAATGGTGCAGGTTTTTGTTTTTTTGTTTAAACTGATCACATTAACAACTATTGCAATGACTCTTTTTCTTAACAGGTTTATTTTCGTGAGCATTAAGAGAAAGCTATTTTAAAAAGAAAATTTCAAATACAGAAATTTTAAATGTGAAAATTTTTAGTGGGAGTTATTCAAAATATACCTCAGCCAAGCACAGTCAGTTAAATATGTAAATGCTGCAGTCAGCATTGAGATAAAGATTTAGCCATCGGTGGTGAGCATTTTGCTTACCGCCACTGGCATTATTCCTGGATATTCAAAGCCGGGACCTGTGCAGGCTTCGACTTTGAATATCCGGTTATTTTTAAGCCAACTGACACATTGAGAAGCATTTTTGATAAGTCCGACTTTGGACGTTTTGCAAAAAAATGTCCAAAATCTGAATAGGAAAGAAGGTCATTTTCAAAAAAGAAAAACGTCTATCTTTTTTTTTTTTTTTTCAAAGATACTGTTTTGTGATTTGGACATTTTGTTTTTTGGTACATTAAAAAAAAAAAAGTCCAAGTGCAAAACGCACAAAATCAAGCCATTGAGATGTAGGAGAAGCCAACATTTTTAGTAAACTGGTCTCCCTGACATCTCAGGAGAGCAATAGGACACCCTAGGGGGCACTGCAGTGGACTTCATAAAATGCACCCAGGTACACATCTCACCATTGCTCCCTTATCTTGTCTGCTGAGCCACTCAAAACCTACTACCCCCAACTGTACACAACTACCATAGTCCTTATGGGTGAAGGAGGCACCTCTATGTGGGTACAGTGGGTTTCTGGTGAGTTTTGCAGGGCTCACAGTTTCCTCCATAAGTGTAACAGGTAGGGGGGGGATTATGAGCCTGGGTCCACCTGTCTGTAGTGCACTGCACCCACCACTAGACTACTCCAGGGAATGGACCTGAGTATAACATCTGAGGCTGGCATAGAGACTGGCAAGTAATGTTTTCAACCATGTTTTTGGGGTGTAGGAGGGGGTTAGTGACCACTGGGGGAGTAAGGGGAGGTCATTCCTGATTCCCTTCAGTGTTCATCTGGTCATTCAGGGTACCTTTATGTGCCTTATTCGTTATAAAGTCAATCCCTTGTAACTAATGGCCAATATTTACTGAAAAAAACACAAGCACAAATAATGTATTGTAAATGTTAATACAATGTATATCTTTTCGTGAAGAGCCAAAGGGAGTTAGTATATAGGCTGTAACCCCAACCGAGCGTTAGAATCCGTGAGTCTTGCCGCAATGTGGCTCACTACCACATCATGTAATACTCTCTATAAAGCTCTAAATTAATATGTGAAAAAAATCACTACAATAAAATGACGTGAGAGAAATCAAATTATACAAACGTGGAGGAAAAGACCGCAGATGCTCAACTTATTATTGTGAATAATTCCACAGAACTGCCATGTGAACTTCCTCACCAGTCTGAAAAACCTTGATCATTTTTTTGAAAATGTTTCTTAAATGCTTTCTAGCTTTTCTTATGTTTCATTCTAAATCATGTTTCTCAATTAGGGACTTTGAAATATGAGGACACATCTTAATTCGGAAGAAATGCTTGTCAGTTTTCTCAACAGAGTGCCTCCGTTTCACTGTAAGCTTTTTCGGGAGCCAAACTACCAACTTTGTGTCCTGACCACAAGAAAATCAATAAGTAAAATCTAGAGTTATGTGAGCAATCCTGCTGAAGTTACCTATCTTGATTTATGGCAGTATTTACCTGATTGCAAACTCTCTGGTCCTCTTTCATTAATGAGTGTGATTAAACATGGCATCCGGTTTTTTTAAAGGGACACTAACGTCATTCAACTAATCATCTACTGGCTTGCTTCATACTTCATCATACCTAGACCTATGAGCTTCCATCTCGTTTCAATTGGATAATTGTTTTATAAAAACACTTTCCATTCTATTTTATTATCAAATCATTAACAAGAAACTCCTATGAGTTCTTTGATGTGTATAAGTACATAAGCATTGCTGTACTGGGGTAGAATGAAGGTCCATCAACCCATAGTATCCTTTTTCCAATCCAGGTCACAAGTACCTGGCAAGATCCCAAAAAGTAGCAAGATTTAATGCTTCTTATCCAAGGAATAAGCAGTGAATTTTCTCCAAGTCCACCTTTATAGATGTTTTTTTCTAGAAACTTCTCCAAACGTTTCTTAAATCCTGCTACACTAACAACTTTTACCACATTCTCTGGCAACCAATTCCAGAGCTTAATTATACATTGAGTGAAGAAATATTTTCTCTCAATTTTTAAAAATGTACTACTGCCCCTTAAGGGCACGTGACATTTAGGTTCTGCCTTTTACACACCACTGTTTATGCCCAATTCTATTACTCTGTCTCCTAGCATGAGTTCACCTCTCTCCGACACGCAATTGCTCTCCCTCCTCACTTCTCTCCAACAGTGCTTCTGCATCTCCTAGGAGCTTGCAGGGCTGTTGCTGGTAGCATATGTTCTTTGAGATGACAGGTCTTTTAGCATGCATTAAACTGCACAGTACTCACTGCCTCAGGGGCTGAAGGTAGTTGACATTAATGTGTGGTAGTAGCTTGTCTGTTCTTGTTTATTAAGAAAAAGCCCAAAACACTTCCATAGTGAGGGTACAGGCAAAGGGCTTGTCTTGTTAAAAATGGCCTATATGTAGACCTGTCAGTTGGAAGGGCAGCTTTATAGGACTGCATTCATACTTAGGCACTATTTGTCAAATTTGCAAAGCTCCTAGACCAGGGCATAAATTCAGTCAAAAACAGAGAAAAGCTATTTCAACTTTGATTACATAGTTAGATGCATATATATATATATATATATATATATATCTCTATATATCTATATCTATCTATATCTATATATCTATATATATCTTATATGTGGGTAATTCTTATCATAGAGTGGGTTGTGGATGGTTGGCTCAGACTCACCCAAAATTGGATGTCTGACTATGCCACTGGCACTAACACCTGTAATGTCCCATGAGTTGTGGATTAGGCAATGGGAACTTCAGTCTCCCTTTGGGTAGCAGGAAATTCATTTCTTGGGCAGCTGACAAGGAGCCAGAGAGGCAACGACACTGTTGAGAAGAAATGGGGAGAGAACACAGCTGGGGTATTAAAGAGCAAAAAAGAAAGCAGGCTACGAGACAAAGTAAGAGAATCAGGCTTAAACGCCCTGGCATCTAAAAATCATAGTACCTAAATTTAAGCATGCAAATACCAATTAAATCTAATTAATGCCAATAATTGCTTGTTAAAAAACAATTATTGGCACTAATAGGCTTATTATTCAATTAAATTGCTTGCACAAATTGAACACGTGCCCATATTTGCGCAGACAATTTTTGGTGACTTTTATAGAATTAGGGGATAAATTTCATCTGCCACTTGGATGTGCATTCTCCCAGGTCTTTATAGGTTTATCTTACAGACCTGAGGTATCTATAGAATCTGTTGTATAAATAACCACTGTTGAAATTCAATCTTGCTATAAATTATGAAGATCTGCAATTAAGGCAGCATAAATTGTTACCTAGTCAAACAGATCTAAAAGGCTCAGTCACTGAGTAACAAATGGTAAAGGTTTAAAAAGATATGATAATTGAATTATAAGTAATTAAAAACTTGCTAGGTACTCATATTAAAATACACAATATGAAAACAGGCTCAATAATGTCATAAAATAACACTAATGCCATCTGTGCTATTCATTTTGAAATGCTATTTATATATTTTCTTGTTTTGGCAGTGGCATTTTATTGTGGTTATAACAATCACCTTCTTTCTTTAATGTTATAGTTTAAAATATAGATATACAAGCAACAAAGCCCGTTTCGTGAAAAATGAAACGGGCCCTAGGAAGCCTCTTGTCTAAGCGATTTCTCCTCTCTCCCCTGCCCTCCCCTCCATGTCCAGCGATTCTTCCCTCCCCTCACATCCCTTCCATGTCCCGCGATTCTGGCCTCCCCTCCATGTCCAGCGATTCTCCTCTGCCCTGCCCTCCCCTCCATGTCCCGCGATTCTGGCCTCCCCTCCATGTCCAGTGATTCTCCTCTGCCCTGCACTCCATGTCCCACGATTTTGACGTCCCCTCCATGTCCAGCGATTCTCCTCTGCCCTGCACGCCCCTCCATGTCCAGCGATTCTCCTCTGCCCTGCCCTCCCCTCCCATCCAATCCATGCTAGTGACTCTGTCCTTCCTGCCGCCCTGCCTTTAAACCGTTCATCTTACCTCAGGTCGCAGCAGCGGCAGGCTTGGCTCGCATCGCCTCCGGCCTTCCCTTGCCTTCCCTCTCAGTGTCCCACCCTCTGATGTCATTTCGTCTTTCCGTGAGGGCAGGACACTGAGAGGGACAGGAACGCTGGAAGCGAGCTGACGTCAGCATGCTGTTACGAACCCAGCCAGCCATCCATCCAGGGAAACAGAGTTACCAATTATTATATAGATTATTGTGTGCTGGTACATAAAATCTTACTGATTATTAATACGCCTAGTTGTATTCTATAAAGTACGCCTAAATTTAGGCGTACTTTATAGAATATGCCTAAATTTCCACACAGTTTATAGAATGCATCGAACGCCTGTTCAGGAGACTATGGGGTCCTTTTACTAAGGTCGCCAAAAAGTGGCCTGCACTGGTGTAGACGCATGTATTGGATGCGTGCTTGTCCATTTTTCAGTGCATCTATAAAAGAGGCCTTTTTTTGGCCGAAAATGGACGTGTGGCAAAATGAAAATTGGTGTGCATCCATTTTGGGCCTGACAACTTACCGCCACTCATTCACTTAGCAGTAAGGTTTCATGCATTAGCCGAGCAGTAATCAGCGCACATACAATGCCGATTACTGCCCAGTTAGCATCGCATGCCGGAAAATAAAATATATTTTCCAGCACACGTAGAAGGCATGCATAAAAAAAAGAAATTACCACCCAGTCCACGTGGTAGCTGGGTGGTAGTTCCGAATTGGTACACGTGGAGGGGCATAATCGAACGCGAACACCCATCTCCATGGGCATCTATGTCTGAGAACAGGTATGTGAAGGGGCAGGACAGACTGTATTTTCGAAAAAAATGGGCGCCCATTTTTTGGGGGATTATACGGTTTGTGCCCGGCAAATGCATTGGATTTGTGCGGATTTGAGCTGGGCGTAATCGTTTTTCAGCGATAATGGAAACCGAAGGCGTCCAGCTCAAAAATGAACAAATCCAAGGCATTTGGTCATGGGAGGAGCCAGGATTTGTAGTGCACTGGTCCCCCTCACATGCCAGGACACCAACCTGGCACCCTAGGGGGCACTTGTAACAATTTTAAAAAAAGTTAAATACCTCCCAGGTCCACAGCTCCCTTCCTTTGGGTGCTGAGCCCCTCAAATCCCCCCCAAAACCCAGTGCCCACAACTCTACACCATTACCATATCCCTTATGGCTGAAGGGGGGCACCTACATGTGGTACAGTGGGTTTTGGGGGCAGTTTGGAGCGTTCCCATTTACCAGCACAAGTGTAATAGGTAGGGGGGGATGGGCCTGGGTCCACCTGGGTGAAGTCCACTGCACCCACTAACAACTGCTCCAGGGACCTGCATACTGCTGTGATGGAGCTGGGTATGGCATTTGAGGGTGGCATACAGGCTGGAAAAAAAGTTGTTAAAGTTGTTTTTTTGAGGGTGGGAGGGGTTAGTGACCACTGGGGGAGTCAGGGGTGGGGATCCCCGATTCCCTCTGGTGGTCATCTGGTCATTTAGGGCGCTTTTTTGGGACCGTGAAAAGAAAGGGTCCAAAAAAAGTGACCCAAATTTGCGGTAAAAACGCCTTTCCTTTTTTGATTATTGGCCGAAGGCGCCCATCTCTCCTCGGCCGATAAACACGTGCCAGTCCCACCTTCAACACGCCTTTGACATGCCCCCATCAACTTTGTTCGTTCCTGCAACGGAGTGCAGTTGAAGACGCCCAAAATCGGCTTTCGATTATACTGATTTGGGCGCCTTTGCAAGATGGGCGCCCATCTCCCGACTTGGGTCAAAATCTGGGCGCCCATCACTTTCAAAAATAAGGCTGATTGGGCGCATATAGGCGCCTACGTGGCTTAGTAAAAAGGCCCCTAAATTTTGTCACGGGCACTTACACCAAGTAAAATGCCAATGCCTAAATTAGGCGTGGACCGTGTATATTCTATAACAACGCACACAGATTTGAGAAATGCCTATGACTCTCCCATTCCACGCCTATGGCCATGCCCCTTTTCAACTATGCAGCTTGGAATTTAAGTGCATTACATTATAGAATACGCTTAGACAGATCGGCACGTAAATTCTTATAAATGCAAATTAGTGTTAATAATTGCTTGTTAAGTGGCAATTATCAGTGCTGATTGGCCTGTTAACCTAATTAAATTGTGCACACTAATCATAATATGACCTGATTAGCATGCACAATTTTAGGATCTATACATAGAATCTGGGGTGTTAATGCATGAGCTTTTACTGCCTACAAAATAGGTGATGGTACTGATACTGATTCACACTTATACTCCGCAACAACCCTTAAGTTCAGTGTGGATTACATTAATTATAAGAAATATATACAAATCCAAAAGATTTGCAGACCAATGTATTTATTTATTACAAAACTTATATTACAATTAATCCATATTTAATAGCGGATCACAAAATCACATTCATAATAGAAAACAAAGCAAAAAAACATAGGGCCCTGTTTAATAAGCCATGCTGTAGGCATGCTAAACTCTAGCACATGCTAAAAATTAGCATGTGCTAATGCTAGAGACACTGGGCTTCTTTTACAAAGCTGCACTAGCAATTCCTGCGCAGCAAATGAGAGGAAGCCCATAGGAATTGAATGGGCTTTCTCTCATTTGCAGCACTGTGAATCGGTAGCGCGGCTTTGTAAAAGAAGCCCACCCATAGGAGTATATGGGTGTTTCTAGCATTAGCATGTGCTAAATTTTAGTGTCTGCTAAAAAGTTAGCATGCCTACGGAATGGCTTAGTAAACAGGGCCCCTAGAACAAACCACCATTACAAATAAAATTAGTCTGTCTTTAGACCGACAGGGACCAGATCCTTACTCATTCCCCCAGCTGTAAGCTTGCATAAACAGCAATGTTTTAAGTTCCTTTTTAAATTCTTTAAAATCTATGATTTTTCTAAGTCGTAAAGGTAATCCATTCCAGTAAACTGGACCAGCAATATAAAAAAAACCCATGTCTGTATTCATCAGACTGAATAATATGATGGGATGAAATATCTAATAAATTTTTGGTTCCTGATCCCAATGATCAATTCGGCTGATAAATGTGCAATCTAGCTGCCATTATAACCCCTTAACCCTCCATTGCCTCAGGTACAAACTTAGATTGTCAGCCCTCCTGAGACAGAGACATATCCAGTGTACCTGAATGTAACTCACCTTGTGCTACTATTGAAAAAGGTGTGAGCAAAATCTAAATAAATAATAATAACAATAAATAATATCTATGAAACTTTCTGCTTTAAAATCTTAAAAATCAGACAAAGAATTTTATATTGGACCTTTTGCTCTATCGGCAGCCAAAGCAAACTCTTTAAAATGACTGGTCCCTGTCAGTACCATAGCCACTGAGTTCTGTGCAATTTGTAATAGTTTTATCTGAGTTCTCTGAAGTTCTAATAATGCATTAGCATAATCCAAACATGGAGTAATTAAACTCTGCACAACAATTCTAAAATTATATGGTTTCAGTAGATTCTTCAATCTTCTCACTAACTGCAATTTAAAATAAACATCTTTGATAATTTTACTTACATGAACTTTAATTGTTTAGCCTTCATCAAGCATCACGCTGAAATTCCTCAGATTTCGCACAGTAGGTATTAAATTATTTTCAAACTGAAACTTATTCGGAATGTCATCTGAATCATAAGTGGCTAACAGCAAGGTCTGAGTCTTATAAATATTCAGTGTAAGGCTATTTGCAGACATTCAACAATTAGTAGAGCATAATATTAACTTCAATCTGGTAAATGCATCATCAATACTTTTCTCAAAAGGAGCAAGAAACTGTATATCATCTGCATATAGCCTAAATTGAATTCCAAAAGAGTTCAGCAGTCGACAAAGAGATACTAAAAAAACATTGAAAAGAACAGCAGACAAGCATGAACCTTGTGGAACACCCGTTAGCAATAACTGAGATTCTGATACATCATTTCCTTTTACAATAAAAAAAGATATCAATAAAAAGTAGAGATGCTATCCTCAATACCAGTGCCGTAGCGAGGGTGCCTGACACGCGGGGCGGATCGCAGCTGCGAACCACCCCCGGGTGCAGGGCACAGCGCCCCCCCCCCTCCGGAGCGCACCCCCCAAAACGCACCCTACCTTTCAGCGGGGGGCAGGCAGGAGGGCCGATCCGCCCCCAATGCACGTCACTGGGAGCTGCATCGGCTCTGCTGCTTCCCTGCTTTCTGTGCCCCGGAACAGGAAGTAACCTGTTCCGGGGCAGAAAGAGCAGGGAACCAGAGAGCCGACACCCCCCCCCCCCCCCCTCCAGCGTGTGCACCTGGGGCGGACCGCCCCACCGCCCCCCCTTCCTACGCCACTGCTCAATACATAACCAATCCTAAGCTAATAAAAATACTTCTCAAACAGAAACGTTTTCAACTTTTTTCTAAAGGCCATAGAGTCTAAAGTAATTCTAATCTCAGACAGAAGAGAATTCCAAACCTGAACCACCAAATATTGAAAAGTGGCCAAAAAAAAAAATCAATTTGGAGCAATTACCTCATAGAGAGGGAAACTGTACCAGCAAAGGATTTCTAGAGGAAACATTCTTAGATCTGGGCAACAAACTAATTAGATCTTTCATGTATGGAGGAGCTTCTCCATGTGGAGATGCATTTTTGATATGACATCTCAGTCGGACTTTGGATGTTTTAAGCTAAGGGTCCAACTCTATATATGGCGCTCAGAATTAACGCTCACTAAGCAATTACGTCTAGGCGTATTCTAAACACCGCACATAAATCTACATGTGGTATTTAGAATACACTTAGGCATAGTTAATGCGACTGAATCTACGTACATCCATTTACTCCAACGAAAAGCTGGTGTAAATCCTTGCACATAGATTTATGCGCACTGGCCCGTATTTTATAACACATAAAGATTTCGGATTGCCAACAACATGCCAGTGTCCACACCCTTAACCATACCATACTTTTTGCCTGTGCGCATTAGAATTTAGGTGCAGTACATTACAGAACACACTTAACAATGTACACACGTAAATTCTAATGTTTGTCAATTAGGGCTTGTTATTGCTTGTTAAGAGTTGTTAACAATGCTTAACAGCTTGTTAAAACAGTTAATCTATGCACATAGTTATAAAATATGCCTAGATTTATGTGCAGAATCATGCACAATTCTAGGCGTGCTATATAGAATCCAGGGGTAAATGTCCAAAATCTGAATAGCAAATGTAACCATTTTTGAAAAAACAAAAATGTATATCTTTTTTTCGAAAATACCATTTCAAACAAGGTTTTTGTGCTTTGTGCTTTTATCTTTTTAGGCCATTTTTGAAAGCAAATGCGCAAGTTAAAAATGCACAAAAACAAGCCATTGGGATGTAGAGGGGTCAACATTTTTCGCAGACTGATCCCAGGAGTGCACCTTAGGGGCACTGCTGTGGACTTCATATAAATGCCCCAAGGTACACATCTCACTGTTGCTCTATTATCTCGTCTAGTGAGCCCTCCAAAACCCACCCCAAACCTACTACCCTCAACTCTACACCACTACAGCCCTTATGGATAAAGGGGGCACCTATATGTGGGTACAGTGGGGTTTTAGTGAGTTTTGGAGGGCTCACAGTTTCCACCACAAGTTGAACAAGTAGGGGGAGGTATAGGTCTGGGTCCACTGGGTCTACAGTGCACTGCACCTATCACTACACTACAACAGGGACCTGCATGCTGCTCTAATGGAGCTGGCTATAACATCGGAGGCTGTCACAAAGGCTGGTGAGTACTATTTTTATCCACATTTTTGGGGGGTGGGAGGGGGTCATCCCTGAATCCCTGTAGTGGTCATCTGGTCATTTAGGACACCTTTTGTGTCTTATTCATTATAAAAACAGGTCTAGATCAAAACGTTGACGTTTTCACCCTAGACATTTAGGTTTTGATCCATTATGGCTGTAAAACATCCAAGCGTTAGGCACACCCTAATCCTGCCTTTGAAATGCCCCCAACACACTCCCTTGTGATTTGGATACACTGCAGATGAATTGTATAGGTAAATGTCTGCAAAACAGGTTTTGAAAATATCAGTTTGGACGTTTTGGGAAGAAATTCATCAAAATGCAGTTTTATGACACTTTTTGGCCTTTTTATCTTTCGAACATGAGCCCCAAAGTATCTTAAACAGAAATGAACATAATTTAAAATTAAGTCAGGCCTCAATTGGAAGCCAATGCAATTTAAACAGCAATGGAGAAGCCCTTTCAAACTTATGAACAGAATAGATTCAATGAGCTGCTGTATTTTGGACCGTTTGGATTTGTTTTATTAGGACCTTAGAACGGCCCAAATAAATGCTATTGCAGTAGTCCAACTGTTCCAGTATGAAGCCCTGTACTACAAGTTTAAAAGCTTCTTGATCAAAACAACTCCTGCCTCTTCTCATTTTTTTCATCATGTAAAAAGTTTTCTTAAACAGGACTTGAACTTGTAGATCAGGGCTCAATGTGTTAATCACAATTATATCCCAAATTTTCAGACTAGTTTCAAACTTAGGGGTCCTTTTACTAAGGTGCGCTGAAAAATGGCCTGCACTGTTGAAGACATGTCATTAGACATGCACAGGTCCATTTTTCAGTGTACCTGCAAAAAAGGCCTTTTTTTTTTGGCCTAAAATGGATGTGCAGAAAAATGAAAATTGGCGTGCGTCCATTTTGGGCCTGAGACCTTACCGCCACCCATTCACTTAGTGGTAAGGTCTCACATGTTAACCGGGCAGTAATCATCAGTATGCGTACTATGCCAATTACTGCCCGGTTAGCTCCATGCACCGCAAAATAAAATCAAACATATAAATGGCAAGAGGAGTTCTCACTCGCAAATGCGCAGTAGAGACCCTCTCTGTCCCGCCCCTGCTTCAATACATGATGATGGGGGCGTGTCAGAGAGGGAACCTGCGCACCTGCGAGTGAGGGAACCGGCGTAGCCACCGCTCCCCCCCAGGGTTGCCGCTACCGCTCCCCCCACGCACCCGGAGTCACCGCCGCCGCCACCCACCGTCCACCCAGCCCGGGTAACTGGCTTCACTATTGAAACCACCGGAACGCAGCACACAGCTCATCTGAGCTGCCGTTGGCCTTCCTTACCTGCCTGTGTCCCGCCCTCGCCGACGTTACGTCATACGAGGGCGGAACACATGTAGAGAAGAAGGAAGGCCGACGGCAGCTCAGATGAGCTGTGTGCTGCGTTCCGGCGGTTTCAATAGTGAAGCCAGGTACCTGGCCCGGGTGGAGGGGTGGCGGAGGGGACTCCAGGGGAGGGGCGGCGGCGACCCATCCGGGGGGGGGGGCTTTCAACCCCTCCTTCCTTTACTAGCCCATTTTTATGGGCTCAACGGCTAGTATATAATTTAAATCCTGCTGACTCATAACATTTATTTATTTATTTATTTCACTTGCATCCCACATTTTCCCACCTATTTGCAGGCTCAATGTGGCTTACAAAGACCTGTTTTGGCATCGCCATACAGGATGAAGTATACATTTGGTGTTACAAAGAAGTCAAGGAAGACAAAAGGATTTGATCAAGTAGTTGTAGAGAGATACATTCTGCTTAAAGTTGGAAAGGTAACATGACCCAAAGAGTTACAAAACACATTTAGGGCCCTGTTTACTAAGTCGCACTGTAGGTGCACTAACTTTTTAGCACACGCTAATGATAGAGACATTATATTCCTATGGGTGTCTCTATCATTAGCATGCGCTAAAATGTTAGCGCGCCTACAGCACGGCTTAGTAAACAGGGCCCTTAGAGTACTTCGAGGGGCATAATCAAACACGAACGCCCATCTCTATGGGCATCTATGTCCGAGAACGGGTACGTGAAGGGGCGGGACAGACCGTATTTTTGAAAAAAATGGCTGCCGATCTTTTTTTTATATAATACTGTTTGTGCCCGGCAAATGCATCGGAGTTGTGCGGAGTTGAGCTGGGCGGTTTCGTTTTTCAACGATAATGGAAACCGAAGGTGCCCAGCTCAAATACGAACAAATCCAAGGCATTTGGTTGTGGGAGGGGCCAGGATTCATAGTGCACTGGTCCCCCTCACATGCCAGGACACCAACCAGGCACCCTAGGGGGCACTTTTAACAAGTAAAAAAAAAGTTAAATACCTCCCAAGTCCATAGCTCTCTTATTTTGGGTGCTGAGCCCCTCAAATCCCCCCCAAAACTCACTCCCCACAACTCTACACCATTATCATAGCCCTTATGGCTGAAGGGGGCACCTACATTTGGGTACAGTGGGTTTTGGGGGCGGTTTGGAGGGCTCCCATTTACCACCACAAGTGTAATAGGTAGGGGGGGGGGTGGGCTTGGGTCCACCTGCCTGAAGTGCACTGCACCCACTAACAGCTGCTCCAGGGACCTGTATACTGATGTGATGGAGCTGGGTATTGCATTTGAGGCTGGCATACAGGCTGAAAAACAAAGTTGTTATTTTTTTTTTTTTTGGTGGGAGGGGTTAGTGACCACTAGGGGAGTCAGGAGTGGTCATCCCCGATTCCCTCCGGTGGTCATCTGGTCATTTAGGTCACTTTTTTGGGACTTGTTCGTGAAAAAAAAGGGTCCAAAAAAGTGACCTAAATTCTCACTAAAAACGACCATTTTTTTTCGATTATCGGCTGAATGCGCCCATCTCTGCTCGGCCGATAAACACGCCCCAGTCCCGCCTTCACCATGCCTCCAACACGCCCCCGTCAACTTTGTTCATTTCCGCGACGGAGTGCAGTTGAAGACGCCCAAAATCAGCTTTTGATTATACCGATTTGGGCTCCTTTGCGAGATGGGCGCCTATCTCCCGATTTGGGTCGAAATCTGGGCGCCCATCACTTTCGAAAATAAGGCTGTTCATCTTCTTTGCTGTAGCAAGTTGTATTACTTGTGATTTAAGAACATTTTCAATAAATATAAAGTATATATTCAAATAAGTGTAGTGAATTGTTCTGCATTATAAGGGAAGTTCTATAACTGGGTCCCTCTATAAAGAAACCCAGGAACCTAGTTCCATAACATCAGCATTCACACTATGCCATGCTCCACAAACCAATTATACAAATAAATTCAATAACAAATCTTTGGCTTATAAATAGGCTGCAGCTTAACATATTCAATAATTAACAATTATGCTAAATCATTTAAACGTCCTATATAATTTACCAGAAAGCTCAAATCCTAGAGAGGCCTTTATATTCGTTCAAATTGAAGCCAGTCAGTGCCGAACTGGCATCAGCAAACACTGAGTTTTATTCCCCTCCAATCCCAAAGTCCACCTACAAAAAGCCTTTTTTTTTATTTTTCTGAAAATTGATGTGCAGTAAAATAAAAATTGCCACGCGTCCATTTTAGATCTGAGACTTTACCACAAGCCATTGATCTAGTGGTAAGGTCTCACACTGGGCGGTAATGGTCTACACATGTCCAATGCCACGAGACGCACATAGATGCTGCATGTCAGAAAATAAAAAATATTTTTCAGATGCGTGTAGCGGATGAGTGCCAAAATTGAAATTACCGCAGAAGTCACTCAGTAACAGGGTGGTAACTCTAATTTGGCGCGCATTGGCTTAGGAAAAGGGACCCTAAGAGACTTGGCTCCAAAGATTTTAAATCTTCAATTGGCGTATCCTGTGGAAAAAGAATTACTGGATGCCATTGCTAGGATCTGGAGTCTTAAGGTACTACTGGTCAATAGTAGCTAGACTTTTGCGTTACACTTAGGCTCTTGCAATCCTGTAAATATCTCATTTTCAAGTGTAGGTGCAACACCATGGTCACACCATCATGATATGTAAGTACTACACAAAGGCAACAAGAGCTGCTTCTATCTTAGAGCAACTGAAGAACGTAGGAGCTAAATATGGGTGTACTATCCTGCACGATTTCATGTAACTCTCAATAACATTACAAGCCAAGCAAAGAAAACACAATGGATCTCCAAGAGTAGGTTGGCATCAAAATTTAATGAAGGACCCAACAAGGGCCATGTTTTGGTGGAACACTTGCATTAGGGGTCAACATAGCTGATTCTTGTTTGAAAGAATCAGCTATGTTGACTCCTGAAGCAGACATTCCACCAAAACATGGCCTGTGTCAGCTACATTGACCCCCTGATGCAGTCATTCTGCCAAAACACGGCCTGTCAGTCTTATATTAAATTTCGATGCCAACCCACTCCTGGAGGCTCATTGTGCTTTCTTTGCTTGGCTTGGTTTCCAGTGCTTTGAATTCCCTCTCTCCTGTTGTCTTAATAACATTACCAAGAACTCTGAATATCCTAAATCATTGCAATCTTTTCTGGCACAGCAATCTGGTGCTGCAATGGAGATTAAGTGATCCAGATGAGGCAAAGATATAGGGTAAGATTCTGTATATGGCACCTGAAAAATCTATGTGGGATAAATTTTTGTCTAAATATATTCTATAATCAGCTGCTAGATTTAGATGTGGTAGAATATACTTAGTTGATATCCCAGCACCTAGAACTACGCACATCCATTTACACTAAGGAAAACTTGGCATACATACCAGCATGTAGATTTAGGTGCAGAGGGGCATATTCTATATCCATGCACGTAAATCTTGGAGTGCCCATTTCCTCACCCAAAACCATGCCCCTTTTGACTCCACACATTAGAATTTAGACACTGTGCATTACAGAATATGCTTAGCGAGTTATGCATGTAAATTCTAATTATTGCCAATTAGTGCTCATTATTGCTTGCTAAGTGCTTTTAAAAATGCTGATTAGCTTGTTAAGCCAATTAAGTTAGGCGTGATATATAGAATCTAGTGGATAGTATCTACAACTGAAAATGGGGGTGACCATTTTTCAAGATGGCAAGAGAAATGAATAAGACATCTTTGGTGCTCCAACTTGACAGTTATTTTACCCCCAAAAGACTTTCTAGAATTTAAACATTAAGCACCTTGTTTGCCATGGAGGATGCATATGAGAGTAGAAGTGAGTAAAATGTTGCATAATTATTAGAGAGAATTGTCATTGTAATTTACACTGTCACATCTCAGTAATATTGTTAATATTGATTCAGTATTCCTGGTTATATTGCATATTCTCTTAGCATAATGTCAGTCACTATTATGAAAAGAAATGTGTTTACCTAGAAAGATTTCTGGAATGAATAATTTTCTTCTCTGTATCTGAAAGTCTATACTGGCCTTTCATAGATGCCCAGTACAATGAATGGCAGTGAGTTAAACCAGTATCTTAGCATTCACCAAGAGACAACTTAAAAAGTTCAAATAAAAATTAAAGTTACTATCCTTGTAGAGAGAAGTCTGTCTATAATCCAGCAACCTCAAACAGGAGGGATTGACTGGAAAATCAGCAACAAGATTGCTGGTGAATTATTGTAGAACACGGATGAGAAGACAATGCAGCCATAGTAGAATTGAAGAGGGCTAGGAGCAGATGGATGCCAGGACTAAAGCACAAATGGAAATATGCTTCTGTCTCTCCTTACCCTTGATGGGAGAGTAGCTCTTTACCCAGCAGGCATTGAAGCCAGAGTCTGAGGCAATAGAAAAAAACCCATGTGTCCCCCAAAGAGACATATTAAAGAAATTCTACAGGTATCTGAAGAAAATATACCTCCTTTTACTCAGGGTTACTATTTGCCTGTGCCTAGAAGCTCAGAAAATATTCACAGGAACCCGAGGGGCCTTTAGATGTGTCAGCTATTTTAGAATCTCTAGAGATTGAAACTCTAACTAGTTCTACAATGATTACAGTATTTGTTTCTGCTCCTGAAAAAAACAGTGGCTCTGCTCTTGAGATTATTTACACACATAAGAGACCCAACTTTTTATGGTTTGAAGATTAGAGTTTTCCCAGATGTCTCCAGAGATAGCTGGAACTGGAGGAAACAGTTCATACTCATGAGACTTTGAGTGCTTCAAATAGGAGCTATTTTCTTTCTTACCCTCATGTTTATTAAGCCACGCTAGTGGCTGCCGTGCGCTAATGTCGACACAGCCCTGTTTACTAAACCACGTGGCTTAGTAAACAGGGGGTTAGATATCCATGCAAATGTGTTGTTAGATATCAATCTTCTAAATATGTTTTCTTCAAACCATCTAATCTCACTGCTTTTCTAGCTACCAAACAGCTTGGTGTAAGATCTCCATCTAATGAAGATAGAACTTAACAAGGTTGTAATCTATCAATGTTTAATTGCCAGGAATATTTCTTCATAATAGCTGTTCTTGTTACTTTTCATAAATCTTCAGGTCTACAAATCTTGGATCTAAAAATTGTGGACTTCAGTATATCAATAATTTTGTTTAATATTTTTCTTTATTGTAGCATTTTTTTTTCACTTCCTAATTTCCACAATTAATATGCATGAGATAGATTTGCAAGCGCTGCCTCTATTGTATGCAAATCTAACTCATGAATATTCATTGTGGATATTCTGAAAACCGATGGGACTAAGTGTTCCAAGAATGGCTGAGTTATTTGCTTGGTTGTATTATTTTTACATTACATAAAAAAGAAAGAAAGAAAAGGCCCATGTGAGAGTGAGAGATGGGATCACATGCCCAGGGGGAACCAGTAAGAGTAGAACTACAAGTTACAGGAAGTATGACAAACTGGTAGGTCATAGTACAATGGGAGTATAAATGTAAACAACCTAACCTGCTTACATATAAAGTGGGGGCAGAACAAAGTCCCTTTCAGAGCCTGGTACATAAGAAGAGCATAAGAATAACCATACTGGGTCAGGCTGATAGTCCATCTAGTCCAGTATCTTGCTTCCAACAGTGGCCAATCCAGCTCACAAGTATCTGACAGGGTCACAAAGAGTAGCAAAATTCTATGCTACTGACCCCTTGAATAAGTAGTGGCTTTCCAAACCTATTTAAAACCTAGGACATGCTAACCACTGGCACTATATTGCTTGTCAATGAATACCATGGGAGCCCTTATCGTCACCTCAGTGGGTGGTGGTAAGTGCTACTGGATGAGGAAGAAGAAAAGGAGCACTGCTGAGAAAATGAGCACTGCTGTAGAGGTGAGAACTGAAAGCGTGTCGCGTAGGGTCAGTCCAGCATTTAAAAATATCAAGCCATGTTAAAATTGCATGGCCTGCATTAAAATATTAACGCATTAATTGCCCACCCCTAATATTTTTGTATTTATTTTTGGAGGAGGCAGAGAATGGGTATGGATGCGCTATTCACCTAGCATGTCGACATTTATGTATGCTAACATGAGAGCCCCTTACCGCCTCTTAAATAGGAGGCAGTAAGTGTCCCACATCAGTTTTTTCTTTTTCAGATTGCACATGCTAATGAGAACATTAGCACATGGCCTGCAAATGAAATGCTCGGAAATGTCCTCTTCCCTTTTTCCTAGTGTCCTTTATTAGCTGTATCCACATAATTTCCAGGCATTGGTCTATTTAAGCTGGTAGTGGTCAGCGTTTATTAAAACTGACCGCCCCCAGTTGAAAAATGACATGAATATTTCTACTGGCATAAAGAATATACTGTGGACAGTTTTTGAGTTTGCTACTTTTTTTGATGGTGCTCTTCCAGAATAAGGAGAGCTCGTGTGAGGAAACTATTGGTGTTACATTTTGTTTAGCAAGGCAGCCGGTATTTCTCCTAGTATTCTTACCCTACTTCCTGGCTCAGTGGTGCTTAGTCATTTCTAACACAACAAATCACCTCTCTGTTAGGGGGGGGGGGGGGGGGCAAAAAGTAAAAAGCAAACAGTGTGTCTCAAACTCCTTATCAGATTCATCAAAGTCAGGATGGTTGCTTCCCTGTGTATTTTATCTCCAGCTCAAACTGCATAACAGAACCTAAGTGACCTATTAAATGCAACAATCTATAATACTGTGCCATCTGTTATATTGTATGCCATTTTTAATTATCTACATTACCAACAATCCTCAGAAGGCAGAATAGTTGTGTTGAATATTCCCTTTTGAAGCAAATCTGCGATTTGGGCTATCAACAGTTCTGAAATGTTTAGTTACCTTTCCTTTTTAGACACAATTATAAAAGTAGAATATGAATCTGCATTATATTATGTTATGACTATCTGGGAGGCAGCACTTGATATTCAGATACTTGCCAGTCAGCAATTGTCAGCAGCATGACCCAGAAAATGCGGCAGAAAATTATTACAGACCACCCTGGCGCTATCCAGATAGTGATAGTGCTGCCAATGGACAGAGCGAGGGCAGTCTCCGGATTACCCAGATAGCAGTGATATTCATTATGTAAACTGGAAAACTGTCCAGATAAAGTTAGGACAGCAAAAAGACTGTCCTTACTTCATCCAGTTAGCTTTCCAGAAAGTGGGCTGAATATCTAGAGAACACGGGCATTGATCACCCTATCCAGTGGCAGCCAATCCCTAGATAATAGTGCTAATATCTACAATTTACTTCAGCCACAGTGGCCACCATTAAAAAAAAAAACACTGACCACTCCATCTGAATATTGAACCTATTATTTTG
Source organism: Microcaecilia unicolor (assembly GCF_901765095.1). Taxonomy (NCBI): domain Eukaryota; kingdom Metazoa; phylum Chordata; class Amphibia; order Gymnophiona; family Siphonopidae; genus Microcaecilia; species Microcaecilia unicolor. The sequence goes on from NC_044032.1 coordinate 378,632,516, forward strand.
GCAAAATCTATTTAAAACATATATCTGAAAGACCAGGCATTGCTTTTTTTTCTTTTTACAAAACACATTCCAAATCTGCAAGGAATGGTGGTCTGAAAACCAGGAGAGAAGAGCCCCTGTAAGATCATTGGACATATTTAGAATCATCATCCAATAACTGAGACTCTCTTGAGATATGTAACAAACAGGAAGTCTTATTCCAGACCATGGTCCAAAAGGATTGCAAGTGGGGGCAGGAGTAAAACATGTGTTCATAGGTTCAAACAGCATCCTTACATGACCAATATCTATTACTGACATCAGGACTCAGCTTTGTCAGTGTATTAGGTGTCCAGTATGCTCTATGGAGTTGCATAACGCTAACATATTGGAGTGAGGTGGATGAAGATAAGGTTTGTGTTGCACACCAAATCATTCTCTATTGTTGTACATTCAAAGCACTATGAAATATATATTCTCAACATCACTCAGGTGATCCAGCAACTGATGACTTCTGTGTATGAAGCACTTTATAAAAATTGGATCCCAAATGTGGTAAAGAACCCAACCACACCAGAATCTGAAGCAATGGCCAAGTTGGTTCTAAATCTGATAAAGGTAGGAAACTGTGTCGCAGAGCATGCTGTAACTGCAACTAGCAAAAATAGTGTGTACTTGGCAAAATATACTTTCACTGTATTTCCTGTAAGGGTATAAACATCCCAATTTCACAAACCCGTGCAATAGTCCATATTCCACAATCTTGCCACAGTTTCCATGAGGCAGTGTTTTCCTCAACTTCTACGAAAGCAGAATTCATCCTTGTCTAAGCATGACTGCAGAATCTGAAACGCTGTCAGAGTAGCCTCAATAGAGGCACAGCTGTTTCTTCATGAAGAGGGTGACATATCCAATGTATGTTGAGGTGGGATCAGATACAATAGACCTCATTCTAAAAGCAGCCCGTTTGAAACATCTGCTCAAACAGAATGTTGAACCCAGGAACTCCCTTGTCGCAACAAAAAAAGAATCATGATATTTCCAAAGGTCTGGAAAATGCACATCCCCCAACAGTTTGGGCAATTTCAGCTTCCTAAGAGCAATTCCGTGTGTCTTGCCCCCTCAAAGAAAATTGCTCAGCTTCTGTCCTGTTTGTAAGAAGAGGGGGGCAACAAATAAAGGGTTCATCTGAAACAAATAAATGATCTTCAATTCAAATCTTGTATACCACTAATATCCCCTTTCCAGGGTTCAGTGTGATTTACATTATAGGTGAGACAAAAGCAAATAGTGTTAGTGTGAGGTTTGAGAAACATTAGAGACCATTGGATTAATACATAAGACTAAAAATATTAAGGAAAGGATAATGGATGATACTAGGAGGTAGAAGTCATGATGGATTGTTATGAAACAGTCTTTGAGAAGAGAAAGGTTTTTAGCCCGTTCCTTTGAGGTAGCTCTTTTCAGTTCTGATGGGAATAGGTAGAAAGTAGACTCCAAGAATGGGGAATAGAGAGCTGAAAATCTTCTGATTTCTAATTTTCTTTTGGAATGGTTATGCTAGCATCAGTTGTTTCAGTCTGTTAGACTGGACCAGACATAGCGAAATGGTCTTAGTCAGTAGTTCAGAGGTGAAGCCCTGTAGAATTTGAAAACCTAAACAACCAGCTTTGAATACGAATCTTTCTGTTATGGGAAACCAGTGCAGTTTGTTTAGATGAATTGAAACACTAGTATATCTATTCAATTTGTATATTAGTCTAGCAGCTGTGTTCTATATGATTTGCAGTTTTTTTTTCTGATATTGACACTTTATACCAAGAACTAGAACATTACAGTAATCCAAGTGAGATAGGTCTAACATTTGGACTAGTAGTGCAAAGGCTTTTTAGTTGAAGAATGATCTGACTACACATAGCTGTCTCATTTTGAATAGTGTTTTGTTCCATAGCTGGTTAATATGGGAAACGAAGGTGAGTGAAGAGTCAAGCAAGACCCCTAGTACTCTGGTTTCAGACTCGACTGTGAAGATTTGACCATTGGTCAAAGTTATTGATGATGGGACTTCAACTCTCTGATTTCAGAACCACAGGATCAAGGTTTTTTTGTGCATTCAGTTTCAGTTTATTGGTCAGGACCCAGGTGCTGACAGCAGTCATACCATTTGCTACAGGCTGAGTTGGATCTATGTTTGATGCTGTCACTGGTAAAAGAAGCAGGATGTCATCCGCATAGGATAATAGTAGTTCATTAATTCCTAGGTGTATTGAGGCAAGGGATGATATAAAGAGATTGAAAAGGATAGGTGAGTGGGGAGATCCCTGTGGGACCCTGCAGTTAGGAGACCAGAAGTGGGAAAGTTGTTTGTTTTGCTTGACAGAATAACTTCGATTTGAAAGGAATTTGCTGAACCATTTGAACATGGTCCCTGTCATTCCTATCTGATCCAAGCATTCGAGTGGCAATGTGTGGTCAATCGCATTGAATGCCACCGATATATCGAACTGGAGAAGAATAACTTGGTCACCATTGCATGGATGTTGTTTGGCATATGTAGTTAGAGCGTGGACAGCCCTGCTGAGTACCTTTCTGCAGGGCAAAAACAATGGACAGCTGCCCATGTACCTTAATAGGTGCCATAGGTCTGGTATATAAGACCCAGATTTACTGCAAAAATGAATCACATATCCCAAACCAGCAGAGTATCCTAAACAGATAAGGACATAGGATGATATCAAAAAACTTTTTAGCATCTAATGACAGCAGGACTTCTGGGCTATCATGACCCTGCGAGGTGAATCAAATTAGACAATAACCTAGTGTTATCTGAGACAATTGGCCAGGAACAAACCCAGTTTGCTCAGCAGATTTCTCAGAACTTTTTTAAAAATGTGATAACTTTCCATTAAACCAGTTTTGAAAGATTTTTATATCACTCAGAGTATTCACCTAACATTTATCCACTTCAGTGAGGCGCAGGAGAATGTAGGACCAAGCCAGAAGACAGAGCCACATATAGAAAGGAGCAGCCAGCAACCTGGAAGAGTCGTGCTCATGAGTGTGTGTACAGGGCTAGGCCACAGGAAGGGAGTCAGGCCCAGATGCACAAAATCTAATGAACAAAAACTTGTTTTTTATACCAGTTCTAGCCGGTTTAGCGAGCAAGGAGTAAAAAGAGACATACCCAAAAGGGTTCTCTGAACTATTTTCCTGTCACAGTAGCAGCTAATGAAAATTGTGTGTAAAGTTGTTATAATGAGCTAATTACTATACAAGGGAGTCAGGCTCAGATGCACAAAACCTAACAAGCCAGAGATGTGTTTCTTTTTATATCAGTTCTAGCCATTTTAGCAAGGAGAAAAATGAGACATGCACAAAGGGGTTCTCTGAGCTATTTTCCTGTCATGGTAGTAGCTAACGAAAGTTGTATGCACAGCTATTATAGTGAGCTAATTATTATGCAAATGTGCATGCAAAGTGATGCACAGCCATTTTCCCACCCAATGGAAGAAGCAGCCCCTACCTTTACCGTCAATTTTAATGGGTGGTCAGGAGCTGTCGGTACTGCCTAGAATGACAGCTGAACAGTAGAGGGAAGGGGGAGAAGGAAAGAATTTCAGTCCGTCAATCATCTGGACCCTTGCAGAGCAGCTCTTCTTTGTTATTTTTCACTTCCTCCACCTGCCTACTGCAGACAAACACTGGAAAAAAGGCCCTTTAATCCCCGGCTGAGCTATAGCAAGACACAAAACCTTCACGTAATCCTTCAAGAATTCAGCATAACATAACTCTAAAGAGAAAAATTACAGCCTTTCTGACCCCTGAAGGTACTGGAAAGAAAGCGGGGTCTGGAAAGAAAGCAGGGACTCAGTCACTGCTGCAATGGAGCGAGGGGACATGGGGTGGGTGAGATCTGCGTGAGTTCAGCAGGAAAACATTTGGCAAAAGCAGGGGAAACTCCAAAGAACAGCCAAACCTTTTGCAAGGTGGCGGCTGTCCAGATCACTTTCTTCCGATGGGGCACAGGCCAGCAGCAGGCACCAGTGTTCAGGCACCCAAGCAGGAAACAAATGAACAAACAAAAAGGCTTTTTTCATACGTGCAGTTTGTCTGTTTATATGAAAGCCATCTGTGGCATATGCAGAGCAGCCACGCTTAGTGAATGGCTACTCTGCTTATGCTCAGCTGGCCGACTGGCTTCCCCCCATCGCATGCAAATGAGCCCTGTTTGCAAAAGCAGCAAGCAGCTCATTTGCATGTGATTCTCTCTGGGGATCCATTTGTATTTCCACAGGCCACTTTTTAGCACAGCTTAGTAACAGGGCCTCAACATCAATAAAATGTCAAATCCAAAGTGTTTATAATTTTAAAACATTCAGAAAACCAAAGATGAAGACAGATGACTCATCACAACCTCAATCCTTTCCTCCTTTCTGAAACTTTTATCCACCTCCTATTTTTCTGGGAACAAATACATCTTAACCAGCTTACAAAACTTCTTTAAAATCCATTTCCATTCTCATCTGTTCCACCATGTAGTTGCCATCATCGAAGCCCCCCCCCCGGTTAACTAAGCCGTACACAAATACCGACACAGTCCATTCAGTTTGAATAGGCTATGTTGGCATTGCCACACGGCAGCTGCTAGTGCAGCTTAGTAAACGGGGGTCTGTTTCCTAAATTAGCGCCATTTTACTAGAGGGTGTTAAGCCCTAATGCACACTTAACATACAAGGAAATGCATACTGCAAAATGCATTAAAGTGTTTTGCAGTAAGTTCCCTTTTTCTGCTTGCTTACTGTATGTTTTTTTTTTTTTTTTAATATTTTGGGAAGAGGGGAAAGGGTGTGGCAGCATTATCCAGCTAGTGCATTAAGATTAGCACATGCTAACCGGATAATGCAGACTTCACGTGGGAGCACTAAGGGGCCCTTATATGAAGCAGTGGTAAGCCTGACCCGGGCTTACTGCTCACTAAAAGGGAAGTACCACCAGACTACAGTTGAAGCCCAGCAGTAGTTCTCTCCCCCAGCACGTGCCATTTCCGGTGCTACAAATATTTTTGTAGTGCCAGTGTGTTCCCAGCGGTAATCAGGCAGTGCCACGTGCTGCCCGATCACTGCTGGGTTAGCATGGGAGCCCTTACTGCTACCTCAATGGGTGGCGGTAAATGCTCCCCCTGAAATGGCCACATGGCAAGTGTTTCACTTGCCACATGCCGTTTTTTGAAAAAAAACAGACCTGCCTTTTACCAGCTGCAGTAAAAGGGGGCATTGGCACACATCAAAAACACGCGCCAACACCGGCGCAGACCCCCCTTTTGCTGCAACTTTGTAAAAGGACCCCTTAGTGCCTCCCAAATAGGAGGCGGTAAGTGTCGCCACATTATTTGCAGTTGTTCACGCTAATGACAACATTAGCATATAACTTGCAAATTAAAAAAGGTCTCATTTTATTTCCACATTAAATATGAGCTTATTATGCAGGAAAGTCCTGTACTAAAATGTGCTAAACCCATTTTTAATCCATTTCAGTAAAAAAAAAAAAGGGGGGGGGGAGAAATGGGACTTGATATACTGCCTTTCTGAGGTTTTTGCAACTACATTCAAAGTGGTTTACATAATATTCAGGTACTTATTTTGTACCAGGGGCAATGGAGGGTTAAGTGACTTGCCCAGAGTCACAAGGAGCTGCAGTGGGAATTGAACTCGGTTCCCCAGGATCAAAGCCCACTGCACTATCCACTCGGCTACTCCTCCACCTAATCCCCTGCCTCTTTCCATGTCAGAATCTGCAGTAATGGCTCTGATTTCAAGGCTCTACCAGGGACATACCCTGCAACTTCCCTGCTAGATGCTTAGATTTACTATATATTTTTTTACCACCTTGAAAGTCAATATCAGTAGCTTAAATTGAATTCTATGCTCAACTGCTAGCCTTTTACAATTGTTCTCCCTATATTAGTCATTACATAAAGAGGGGCATTTTCAATATGACGTCTACATCAAATTTTGAACATTTTATGAAAAACGTCCAAAAATCCAGACATAGCCATTTTCAAAGCAGAAAAAAATGTCTAACCTTTTGTTTTGAAAATGGCAATTTTCTAGATGTTTTTGTGATTAGTGCATCTATCTTTTATGACCATTAAAAAAAGTCCACGGGAAAAATATACAAAAACAAGCCATTGGGCTGTATGGGGGGGGGGGGGGGCAGCATTCTTAGTAGACTAGCCACATAGACATCCCAGTAAAGCAGTGGAGCATCCTAGGGGGTACTGCAGTGGACTTTACATAAAAGTTCCCAGGTATATACAGTATATCTCACTGTTAACCCCTTATATTGTATGGTGAGCCTACTGTACCTACATATAGGTGACACCTGCAGACATAAGGGCAATTGTACTGGTGTATAGTTGGGTACGGAAGACTTTTGGTGGGTTTTGGAGGGTTCACACTTTTCACCACAAGTGTAACAGTCCACTGCATCAACCACTAGGCTACTCCAGGGACCTGCTTGTTGCTCTAATGGGACTGTGGCTATCATAGAGGATTATATATATTGTTTCTTTCACATCTTTGGGGAGTGGGAGGTGTTTTGTGACCACTTGGTGAAGTCATGCCTTAGTCCCTCCAGTGGTCATCTTAATATTTAGGGTACCTTTTTGTGACTTTGGCATGATTGAAACAGGTCTAGACCTGGGGCATATCCAGACACCCAATTTTGGGTGGGCCTGGGCCCAAGATGGATGGGCTGAACTCCGCCTTGTCCCACAAGTGATATGGTCTCGCCCTCTCTCACCTGCATGCCATATGGTCTCTCAAACATCCCCCCCCTCCCCTGCATACCTTGTGAATAGCAGATTTTCACTGGCAGTGAGCAGCAACTAATACACAGTGCTCATGCTGGCCCCACAGCCTTCCCTCTGATGCAACTTCCTGTTCCGCATAGGCGGGGATACATCAGAGGGAAGGCTGTGGGGCTGGTGTGAGCAGTATGTATCAGTCGCTACTTGCTGCAGGCGAAGATCTGCTATTTACAAGGTATGCAGGAGAGACAGTTGTTGGGAGTTTTCGGCTGGTGGGGCTTGGGGATTCCTGCCAGTCGCATCATAGGTGTGCTGCTACTGGGTGGGCCTCAGCCCAAAGTGGGTAGGCCTGGGCCCACCCTTGGCTACACCACTGGTCTAGACCAAACATCTAGCTTTTAGCCCTGGATATTTTTGAACCATTATGGCAGAAAAACGTCCATGTTTTGGGAACACCCAAGTAGTGCCCCCTTGTGGTTTGGACACACTGCAGAGAGAGTCTCAATTCCGAGTTTCAAAAATCACGATTTGGATGTTTTCTCTGAAAAACATCCAAATGTCACTTCATACTGTTTTTGAGATGCTTTTCTCTTTTGAAAATGAGCCCCATTACCTTCTGTTAAATGTTTCCCATAGATCAATAAGAAATACTTACAATCCTTGTCCACATCTGAAATAAAGATGGTATGGTATACGACTCTGTGATGTTTTATTGACATCAAGAATTTTAAGTTAGATACAAGAATTTTCTAACTCTAAGCGTAGCTAAGTACAAGAGCAAAGTATCTAGAGAAGTGATGATCTTTCCATCACTGGAGGGAATGAGGAGGGGGGGGGGCTACATAATAGCTGAATAGATAAACATCTGTCTTGGATAATTTAGGTTTAGTGGATTCTGACTGGAGGCAGTGGGATGAGCCCGATGACCTCTCTATATTTTCTTCCCAAGGTTTGCATCTTCTTCTTCTTTTTTTTTTTTTTCAAGGAGGATGTCTCCTTGCTGCTTACTCTGTCATGGATCATTACTGCTCCATGGCAATATTGGTGTCTGAAGTGTGTTTCCAGCAGGTGATTAATCTTTTACTACACGCAGCTAGCTCTCTTTTACATAAAATAATACCTATTACCTCATAAATGAATGTACTTCTCTCCCCAGGCAACTATTAAATCTGTGGCAAAGGATAACAGAGCTGAATTGTGTGTTCTACTGATTTCATATCTACATGCAGAGCTGCTGTTCTTAAAATCAAGCTCGGCCGCATGCATTTCAAACATTAGAACCCCTTGAGTCAATTTTACTAAGAATTCTTTCCATAGACAGAAACTTGGTGAAATTCTATAGCAAATGCTGCCTTCTGATTAATGATAACAGCTATAGGCATATAAATATTATATCCTCAGCTGATGTTTTTAATAATAGTTTGTAGTTTATTTGATATACCGCCATTAGAACAAATAATTTGCTATCATTGTGATTTACATAATAAATGTTAGAAGGCCAGCCAGAAATGAGAGGGAGACATTAAACTTACAATACACCTTAAAAACACAATAGGAAGGAGAAAATGCATAGAACAACACTACCAAAACCAATAATAAAATGGTTAACCAAGGCACAAAAAGAGGTAAGTGAAATGGCAAACCAAGCTGTCATGGATTCATTCTATAAGCAATGATTGGGAGAAAGCTTCGCAAAATAGTCCAGTCTTTGCTCTTACTTAAATTTCCAGGAGCAAGTTTTTAATTGAACATCAGTTGAAAGGGAAGTCCATAGAGAATGTGCATGGACACTAAAAGCTGCATGGCAAGGAGGCTCTGTTCTCATTCTAGAACAAGACTGTCCAAACTCAGTCCTCGAGGGCTGCAATCCAGTCGGGTTTTCAGGATTTCCCCAATAAACAACTTTAACAACTGTTTTTTCTAGCCTGTATGCCAGTCTCAAATGTCATACCCATCTCCATCACAGCAGTATGCAGGCCCCTGGAGCAGTTGTTAGTGGGTGCAGTGGACTTCAGACAGGTGAACCCAGGCCCATCCCCCCCTACCTGTTACACTTGTGCTGGTAAATGGGAGCCCTCCAAACCGCCCACCAACCCCACTGTACCCACATCTAGGTGCCCCCTTTCAGCTATAAGGGCTATGGTAATGGTGTAGATTTGTGGGCAGTGGGTTGTGGGGGGGATTTGAGGGGCTCAGCACCCAAGGTAAGGGAGCTATGGACTTGGGAGGTATTTTACTTTTTATTTTAAATTGTTACAAGTGCCCCCTAGGATGCCCGGTTGGTATCCTGGCATGTGAGGGGGACCAGTGCACTACAAATCCTGGCCCCCTCCTACGATTTGTTCGTTTTTGAGCTGGGCGCCTTCGGTTTCCATTATTGCTGAAAAACGAAACCGCCAAGCTCAAATCCGCACACATCCGATGCATTTGCCCGGCACAAACCATATTATTGAAAAAAAAGATGGGCGGCCATTTTTTTCGAAAATACGGTCTGTTCCACCCCTTCACGTACCTATTCTCGGACATAGACGCCCATGGAGATGGGCGTTCGCGTTCGATTATGCCCCTCTTGGTGTGTCCCAAGAAGTGGGTTGAGAACCCCTGTTCTAGATCATGGTCAATGTTGCCAAAAGCTGGACCAAGATCTAGCTGGACCAATAGCATATCCCTACTTCCATCCAAAACGTCATAAAGTTCATTCAGCATTGTTACTATACATGATTTGCTACTATAACCCTTTCTGAACCCAGAATATCTAGGGCGGAGACAATTTGGAGGTAATTCTATAAAATCAGTGCTAACATTTATTGCCTATTATATACATAAATATTTAGAATAATTGAATTTACACACATAGGTACACACATACATTTATAACTGTCAAAATTCTTTATGTGTTATTCTGCAAATAATCATACAACTCACACACAGAACTTACCTCCACAGTGCAAACCACACAAAGAGAAAACAGTGGAGTTGACCAACAAAGTCAATGGTGTAAAACTGGGTTTTATTCATTTTCTTCAAAAGTGACTTGACACGGGCCATGTTTGTTTATTTTCTCTGAATCTGCCTTTGCTAATCCAGCAGCGGAAGCAGTGGCCCGTCTCATCTCTCTCTGGGCAAAGTTACATATGCCCTCCAAATATCTAGCTTTCCCAACCTTGAATCTGCTCATGACAGGCTCACACCGTCAGGCAGTATGGACTCTTGTAATTAGAAAGGAACCCAGTATGTAGTAGATATAATAAGATAGTTTATTACAATCTTACCAATGGTAATACAGGTAGGTTAAGCATTCACATAATGGAACCGCATATCATGGCACGTCCTCTCTCTCTAGCCTTCTGGAGTCTCCCTTCTCTGTTCGTCTTCTCCTCTCATCTCCTTCTTCTTCTCATCTCGTCTCGTCTCGTCTCGTCTGAACTAATACCCCTCAAACTGCTGCTTATATACAATTTTGGCCCTATTCATTTCAATGGACCCCAGCTGTCTCAACTGGGCTCCTAGTCCTTATCAGTTGATCAGAATGACTTCACATGTACCCAAACCTTCCTGTAGCCCCCCCTTTGGATGCTCTTACCTGGGGTGCAGCTGACCCAGCACTATCTCTAAGTAACCATAGCAACTCTTGCTTATGACGTCTTGCAGGTGCCAATCTCAGGATTGTTTATAGAGTAGATTGCCCCCACCCTTGCCAGTTCAGCACTTGCCATAGTGAAATGTAACTGTGTCAAAGGTGATCTCTGATTTTTACAAGCTAGCTCTCTTTTGTATCAGAGATGATTCTGATTTTAAGAAGCCTAGCTCTTATTATGAGCCATTGGCCTGTATTTTACTGAGAGCAAGGGCTAGCATAACTCTTCATGTTTCAGCAGTATACCTTGCATCAGGAGTCTGCACTCATGTTAGGGTGGCAACTATCAAAAATACCATAAATGACCTTGTAGATACACAAATAACAAAAACTGTCAGTAACTAACAAACAAGACAATACATTAAACAGTTTTCCACTTACCAACGAAATTGAGCATCCAGTTTGGCAACGTGTTTGGATAGATCACTTGTCTTTTCACCTATTTTCTAAAAACAGGTGTCATTCTATTTAAGGTCTCTTGTAAAATGAAGGCTGAAACTACAACTTATGATTTAGGGAAAAAAAAGTGGATAAGATTCCTAAACTCAAAATTAAATTCCTAGCAAAAGCCTCTAAATCCAGAAACTGTAAATTCTTCCATTCTAGGTTTGGGGATATAGAGATACATTGAACAACAGGAGCTAGAGCAAAACTAACTAAACATTGATCCACCCAAGACACTGAAGATATTTGTAAAGAATCTGAGAATGATCTCGCACCCTTCAGATAGAACAGGTTCAGGCAGCAATTTGTCAAATGAGTAGGGTTTGTTGGCAAAATTGTAAAACCAAGGGTATACATGAAGAAGAGAGGACCTTTTCTCATCTAGAGATGGGATAATAAGCATAGATATTTATATCATCAAACAAAAGCAAATCTCCCAGAAGAAGACTAGCCTGTGCAATCAGTGATACCAGTTCACCAAAGGAGGATGGGTCATAGTGGATGGACAATAAAGCAAAAGACAATTTAATAAGGTGCAGCAATATTTTGAATTAATACTGCATCACAAAAAAGATGTCTCAGCATAGCATAGATTTGGTTGAACATTTCTAAGAAACAAGAAGTACCATCATTCCTCCTTGATGCTTGGATCAAAAGGCTGGAAAGAAAAAATTATCAGGGCAAAATTGGACTAAATGTTTCTCTCCATCCTTACTCTACAATTCTGTAACCTCAAACTGATTGTATTTGTGAACATTCAATCAACCTACCTGAAGAAGAGATTGACTAGGTGAAGGCCTATTAGAAATTGTCTCTGGATGGACTGTAAAAATCTCAGATGAGGCTAAACTTACCCCACAACTTGAGAAAGAGTTGGATAGGACCTATGACCAAGTTGAATTGAAATAAAAAATGAATCCAGAAGCATAAACATTAAACAGAATTAATAAAAAAGAGTGAAAGGGTTTTTTTTTAATGGTGCACTTAAGAAATGCAAGAAGAAGCACACAAAGGAGAACAATGATCTTTTTGTATGACTCCTTTTTGCATGTTAGAGGCATGTACCAGCAGTGACTGGCCACAAAGATATCCCAGTACAGTAGCGGATCATCTTAGGTGGCATATGACCCAACTTTTCAAAATGATTGGGGGTGCTAGACCCAATGGAAACTACTCTTCCCTGGACATTGTCAAGGAGGTTGTTCAATATGGGGGGTGCTCAAGCACTCGCAGCACCCACAGAGCTAGCTCCTATGCTAGGGGGCACTGTAGTGGACTTCACATAAAAGGTCTCAGGTACGTATCTCACTGTTACCCCCTTATATTGTATAGTGAGCCCTCCAAAACTCACCAAAAACCTACTGTACCCAACTGTACACCGCTACAATTTATAAAAAGAAATCCTGACAATGTCACCTCTAGCCTTGGATCAAGTACGTGGAGTAATGAAGGAACCGAGCCAATGTCAACAAGAATGGGAATCTCTAAAACAGACAAACATAAATTAAGACGCATAAAAAATAAACTAGGTAGTAGCACAGTCTGTGTTCTGAATAATAAAAGTGGTAAGAGATAAGCAGTAAGAGCTGGAAGAAATTATTCAAAATCTACATCTACGAGGCAATTCTATAACTGGGCACCTCCACTTAGGCATCCTGAGGTCACATGGTAGGAATCACAGGGCTTTTTTGAGGGGGTACTTGGAAGTACTGGCACCTTTTCCATTGTCTGATAAAATTGACCCATGGACCCCAAGTTATAATGAAAGAGCTCAGATTCTACACACCAATTCGGCCTTGTCATAGATTCTGTGACTGGTTGCAGGGGGCCTAGCTATTGTGGGGTGAGTACGTTAGTGATCACCCCACCCCTGAAGGGTGGCCTGGCATTTGAGTACCGGCACCTTTTTTGCTAGACAAAATGCACTGAGGAATCTATTCTATAATGGAACCCAAGTTTCATTATAGAATACAAGTTTAAACTGGTATCAGCATGCCCAACATTTTGGTACCCACTCTAAGTGGTCCTTTTACTAAGCTGCGCTAGAAAATGGCGCTGTGATTAGCGCATGGGTTTGCCACACGCTCTGGCCACTTTCTAGCATCTAATCTTAGAGTAGTCTGAAGTTGTCCTGGAACAGAAATCACTACATTTTCAGATCAGAATGCTACATATCACAGTGGCATAAAATTGAATGTGTAATGGGAACAAGCACACTGGTGGCGGTATACCATGGATTCATCTAGACAGATTGAAGGGACAGACAGTGAATAATAACAGAAATTAGAAAGACAATAGTTGATCTGTAAAAAATACCTTAAAAGATTATGTGGACTTTTTAGTAAACTGTGTTAAGAGTTAGCAAACGCTTAACATGGGAAAAAGGGCTTACCACAAAACTCATTAAATTTTTTTGAAATAATTTTTCATTTTGTGTTAACCATGTGGTAATTATATGTTTAAAACTTATTTTTGGAGGGGTGTTTTAGGGGTAGAGAATGGGTGTGGAAGCATTATTCAGGTAGCGTGCTCACATTAGTGTACTCTAATTGAATAATAGGAAGGGGGAGGGGATGGGATTTGATATACCACCTTTCTCTGGGTTACAATCAAAGTGGCTTACATATTACACACAGGCAAAAAGTGGCATGCGGCAGCATATGTACATGTTTTGGGCGCACACTGAGATGGATTTTACTGCATCTGCAATAAAGGGCTTTTTTTTAATGGGGCAGGAAAAGGGCATGCAATAAAACTGAGACCAGCATGAGCCTAAAACCGACCAGAGCCCTTAACGCCACCCATTCAAATAGTGGTAAGGGCTCATGCGCTACATGTGCGGTGACCGGTCGGCACGCGCTAGCTGCTGATTACTGCCAGAAAGGCCATGTGTGGGAGGAAATAAATAAATAAATAATCCAGATGTTATGGGCACAAAGCAATTCTGAAATTACTGCCGGGGGTGCAGTAGCCTGGCAGCGGTCTCATTTTGGTGCATGCTGCATGCACATAGAGCCTAATGCGCCTTTGTAAAAGGGCCCCTAATTGTCACAAGGAACTGCAGTGGGAATTGAACCCAGTTCCCCAGGATCTGCAGGGTTAATGCAGGAGCCTTTAATGTCTCCTAAACAGAAAGTAGTAAATGATCCTGTGTTAATTATTTGCAATTGCTGCGCACTGATAACACTAGCACACAACCTGCAAATAAAAAATAAAATAAAAATGCCTTGTTTTATGGGTGCACTAGAAATTGTCTTAGCACATGTTAGGATACCCTAAGTCCATTTCATAGAGCATCTTAGTAAAAGATCCCCTATTTTTTAAATAGCCATGAATTTATCTATTGAAATTGCAATGCACAATGATTTCCCAGGTAAATTATTACTCATCCAGGGCTCTATCATTTTCCAGAGGAAATCAAAATATAGCTTGGAAAACAAAATAGCCAGCTAAAACTAATACTTTATTGGGGGAAAAAATAATAAAATTCTATATTGTATTTACTCTGTCAGATCAAACATTCAGTGCCCCAGTAGAGCACATTAAGAAAAACGGAAAGTAAATGTCATACCAAGATTAGATATTTGCGGTTCTTTCTGCTGTTCTAGTTCCCATCACACAGAGGCAGCACAGGAGAGATCAACAAAATCATTTTAGACTGTAAAGCAAATTTTATCATTTTAAAACTTAAGAGGAACTAAATCCTAGATTAGACCTGCATGGCCTTTCAAATATTAAAGAAGCAGGATTAGAAGGATACATCCACTCAAAATGCTTGTAGGTCTAATGCTCTTGAGTTGAAGTAGAGCCTTATGATAAGCTTTTGCTTAATGTGGCATGCAGTCCTCATTTTTTTCATGTATTCACTAAATTACAGATAACTGATATTAAAGAGTGTTAAGAACATGACTTGAACATGAAGAAGCAAAGACAATGTGTGGCAATGATAAGCAAAAAGAAAAGAAATAATGAAAACAACATAGATGTGAGACATCAAATTCTGACTTAAACAGGGCTCTGCAGAAAATTATGCTTCAGTCTTGGTGATTCAGATTACTAAAATGCTATGGGGTACTATTTACGAAAGTGAACCAAGCATTTAACCTGTGAATTACTGTACAATATTAACTCACAAGCACAGTAACAGTTACTATGCTGACGTGGCTGCACATGCTAATTCCTTCACTAACTGTATGCCATATTATGGGATAGAAAACTGTATGAGGAATGAGCATGGGTTGTACAATGAGTTGGCACACAGTTCTCCATAGTGCAGATGCACTTAACACCTTCTCAAGTACAATTGTGCTCTTGCATGCTGTTATGTGGCCCACTGTAAATTTAAAAAGAAAAATCCCCCCCAATCAGCTTGCAGATACCCTCCCCCTCCCCTAAAATCCCTGCTAGCATTTACCAGAAGTGTTTCTGGTAGGTTTGTTGGGGGAGGGCCGGAGAAATACTGAACATTCCTGCTCTGTCACTATTCTGAGTGCAAAATGCTGATTCTGACCCTTAGTGATAATCTTGTGTTACTACCTCTAAGGGTCAAATAGCCACATAAAGCGTAGGTAAGTGCTGGAGAGGATCAGGGGTTGGAGGGTGTTTGGACCTGGGAGTGAGAAGATTTAAAGTCTCACCGGGGGGGGGGGGGGGGGGGGGGAGGTGGAGAGTTGAAGCCTGATTAGGGATGGAGGGATCAGGAGCATGATCCGTATCTTGCTTTTTTACTGTATCAGTCCATGATAACTACATCTAGATAACAGTGGATACATTTATTGTGCTATTTCAATGTATTTACCACAGGCTTTGCACTTGCCATGCATTCATTTTTGCACCTAATAGATTAGATTCAGTAAATTGAGCCCAAATTTTGGTGCCAATAAAAATGAGCACTGAACACTATTGTATAAATTGTGCTCCCAATTGGGACAAGGCATCATTTATAGACTAGCACTTAGTGCTGGGATTTGCACCCAATATTTGGCATAAGGATTTACATCAAATGAAACCTAGTGTAAATCCTTGCACCAAATTAGGTGCAGATCCCCCCAATTCTATAATACTGTGTGCATCTTAAGTGAATGACCCTGACTCATCCATGCCCCTTCTACAGCCCTGTCCACTTTTCAGTTGCACACTAAAAATGTACACTTGTATCTTTGTAGAATTATGCCCAGCATGATGTGCGTGTAAATTCAAATTGGTGCCAATAACTGATTGTTAGCCCCCATTATTGCAGCTCATTGGCTCATTACTCAATTCAGTTGTGAACACAAATTGGTCATTCACCCAAATTTGCATAAGCAATTTTGAGTGCCACATAGAATTTGGGGGAAATATGTATTAAGTGCAAAAATCTACCATACTTTAGAAAACAGCCCTTACAGTATGCTAAGAGAAAGCAGCTCAGAGACCCAGTATAACTCGGGAAAATCATATTGGCTTCCTATTTTCAGGTGTTCTGAATTACACAGTATATTTTCTTTTCAATACAACATGCTTAAGCCTCATCTCTTGTTGAATATACATGGCTGCTTTTCTTTCATCACCCATACCTAGAGATGGGAAAGAAAACACCGATGAACACGCTCCAAAAGTGATGTCAAGTTGAACTAAAATCTTATATAAATATTCCCCAAACCACACATTTTGAAGGAGCTCTGTGTGAGTGATATGCGTTGGTTATGAAAATGCTGCATAAGTGGTAAAGTACGCAAAAAGAACAATTGAAAGGTTTCACTACCTCAATAGTAGTATCATAGAAAGCTCTTCAGCACAAACTGACCATAGTTTTGTGCAAATATGAGCTTTCATTATGCCCTAAATGCTTACTAGGATACCATGTACTTACCTTTTATATGCGGCACAATTATAAAGGAAAGGGGAGTTAAAAGAATAGAGAAAGGGTGGCCATCTGCATGGCCACAACACTCGCATCATAATCAAATTTTAATGAGTAAGAGATCTCTGACATAGAAGCAGTCATTCTAAATGCACTTAGTGATTGCTGTCAACTCCTAGTACTCACAGAAGACTGAAAATATCTGTGCATAAACCCCTGAATTCTATATATGACGCCTACAGTTGTGTGTGCTAATTTTGGCTGCATGGTCAAATTGAGCACACAACTTAATTGAACAGCAAGCCAATCTCAAACCCGGCCAAATGCAAGCCCTTTGGTCATGGGAGGAGCCAGCATTTATAGTGCAGTGGTCCCCCTCACATGCCAGGACACCAACCAGGCACCCTAGGGTGCACTGCAGTGGACTTCACAAATTGATCCCAGGTGCATAGCTCCCTTACCTTCTCAAGGGGAACTGCAACGTGCTGTCTCGGACTACAAGATGTCTTCTCACCCAGCAAGACCAGCATGGGCGACCAGCAAGAAGAAGAAGTTGGCGAGTAGACATCTTGTAGTCCCAAGACAGCACGTTGCAGTTCCCCTTGAGAAAGCCAGGAGGGCAAAACAGGCTCCTGTTGGGTTGTGCTTGTCTGACGGCATTCAGATGCAAGATAAGTGACTGTTTAAACAATTAATGCGCTAGTAGCTAGCATAAAAGAAAAAAGAAAAAAATTATAAATTGATAAAAAGTGGTTAGCTACTAGTGAAGACCAGCGGAAGGATGGTGGGTTTAAGTCTATGATTATAAAATCGCAGCAGCTGCAACGTTGAAATGAGACTTTGCCCTTAAACCTCCAATATACTGGTACTCCCGGTAGTTCTCTACTAATTTTGCAAGTATTTCTAGGATAGGCAGCATAAAATGTATGGCACTGTTTTGGGATCTTGCAAGGTACTTGTGACCTGAATTGGCCACTGTTGGAAACAGGATGCTGGGCTTGATTGACCTTCAGTCTCTCCTAGTATATCAATGATTATGTTCTTATCCTGGTTCTATTTCTGTTACTATCTCAATTTGATTACAGTAACTTAGTGTTGATTTGTTGTTCCAAAACACTAATCAATTCATTACAGTTAATGCAGAACACAGCTGTGAGATTAATTTATGGTTTGTCAAAATATGATTCAGTTAAAAAATTATTTGAAATGATATTGGTTACCAATTATGGCTCATATGTATTTAAAACTGAATATTACTGTCCCGTCCGTGGCCGTGACAACCCTCAGACTTACCCTGTTTCTGGGAGTCAGTATCTGTGCTGGCTTCTGCTTGTCTCTGTGTCTGTGTCTGTCTTAGGTTCTTTCTGGCTCTGTGTGCTGATTGCCTTACTGAACCTCACCTGTGTGGGCTATGCCTCTTCCAAGATGGCTGCCGCCTCTTCCTCTCTGCCAGTATCCAAGATGGCTCCCGCTGTTCCTTCCTATGGGATGACTGCTCTGAGTGTCAAGCCTCTGTTTGGTTGCAAGGTGATTGCTGCAGCTGTAGCTCTGGTGTTGAGGGCTTTATTAGTCACTTGGAGACTACAGTCCTGGCCTTTGCATCTCATCTAAAGGTCCTGCTGTATAGAGTGCTCTGTACACAGTTTCAGTGTTTGCTCTGAGTGAGTTCTATGTTTGTTCATACTAGCTAGCTTAGGCACCGTGTGGCTTGTAGCCTGTGTATAGCTTTGCTAGTGTTCTATGTTTGTTCAGACTAGCTAGCTTAGGCACCGTGTGGCTTGTAGCCTGTGTATAGCTTTGCTAGTGCTCTATGTTTGTTCAGACTAGCTAGCTTAGGCACCGTCTGGCTTGTAAGCCTGTGCATAGCTCTGCTAGTTCTCTGTGTTTGTTTCCAGTGTATGACTAGTCAGCTTAGGCACCGTCTGGCTTGTTGCCTGTGCATAGCTCTACTAGTTCTCTGTGTTTGTTTCCAGTGTATGACTAGTTAGCTTAGGCACCGTCTGGCTTGTTGCCTGTGCATAGCTCTACTAGTTCTCTGTGTTTGTTTCCAGTGCATGACTAGTAGCTTAGGCACCGTCTGGCTTGTGGCCTGTGCATAGCTCTGCTAGTTCTCTGTGTTTGTTTCCAGTGATAGACTAGCCAGCTTAGGCACCGTGTGGCTTGTAGCCTGTGCATAGCTCTACTAGTTCACTGTGGTTGTTTAGTGTTAGACTAGCCGCTCTTGCTAGCCACTATCCCAAGACTGTGTTTGTTCCTAGTGTTAGACTGGCCGCCCTTGCTAGTCACTATCCCGAGACTGTGTTCGTCCCTAGTGTTAGACTGGCCGCCCTCGCTAGTCACTATCCCAAGACTGTGTTTGTTCCTAGTGTTAGACTAGCCACCCTTGCTAGCCACTATCCCAAGACTGTGTTCCGTTCAGCTAGCCATCCTGCTAGCCCTCCTGCGGAGACAGTGACTTCCGCTAGCCGTCCTGCTAGCCACCTCCAGAGACAGTGTTGCATCTCCTGCTAGCCATCCTGCTAGCCCTCCTGCGGAGACAGTGACTTCAGCTAGCCGTCCTGCTAGCCACCTCCAGAGACAAGTGTTGCATCTCCTGCTAGCCGTCCTGCTAGCCCTCCTGCGGAGACAGTGACTTCAGCTAGCCGTCCTGCTAGCCACCTCCAGAGACAAGTGTTGCATCTCCTGCTAGCCGTCCTGCTAGCCCTCCTGCGGAGACAGTGACTTCAGCTAGCCGTCCTGCTAGCCCTCCTGCGGAGACAGTGACTTCAGCTAGCCGTCCTGCTAGCCACCTCCAGAGACAGTGTTGAATCCTGCCGACTGCCAGAACCCGGACAGACCCTGCTTGTCTGCCTTGCCTTCGCCTAGGGGCCAGGGGGCACCCCTGGACCTTCATTCCTGCTGTTCCTGTAAGTCCTACCGGCTGCCAGAACCTGAGGGCTCAACCCGAGGGGGAAGGCAGTCAAGGGTAGGTGAAGCCTAGGTCCAGGGTGTTCCAGTTCCGCGGGGTCCGCTCCAGTGTGTTCCAGTCCAGCGGGTTTCACTCCTGTATGTTTCAGTCCAGTGGGGCCACTCCAGGGTGTCCAGTCCAGTGGGCCCCACTCCAGTGCGCACCCGTCCGGTGCGTTCCAGTTCCGAGTGTTCCGGTGTAGAACTCCAGTCCGGAGTTCCGGTCCAGTCTTATCTCCTCTCTACCTGGAAGGTGATTTTGCCTAAAGGACTCACAAACCCCGCGCTTCCGGGGAAGAAGCCTGAAGGTATGCCAAGGTCCTCGAGAGCGCGGCAAGCGCGAGAGACGCGACAGGATGCAAAGGCCATGAGTTCGGCGAGATCATCAGTCCAGGTGGGCTTCATGCCCATAAGTCCGTGCCCTATGGACAATCCGAGGGGAAAGTCTGATTATTTGTTTTTTGATTCCAAGGACAGTCTAGTTTCTATTTTGGATCCCTATTTAAGCCTGTGGGAATACCGAGAGGAACTTCTGTCGAATCCAGCCTTTACGGCTACTCCTGAAGCAGCAGCGGAGAGAAAGCGTGTCTACCGGAGTCTGGGCCACTATAACCCAGTTTCTGACCACTATAACCCAGTTTCTGACATGAATTCGGCCATCACGCTCCGTGAGTACCGCCTCAGACTTCGGGAAGACCCAGCTCTGTGGGATACTCCGGAGGCTGAGATCGAAAGAAGACGCCAGGAACGTTCTCCGCCCGGGTCTTTTCAACCACCTCAGCCGAGTAGCCGGCCGTACCATGGTGGGGTAGCTCTTCGTCGGGATCCTAGTCCACCGATGCTGAGTCCAGTTCGAGGAGGGTTTCCGGTGGAGTGTTGGAAGCCTTTCCGAGTGAAGCCTCCAGCCAAGCCGCTGAGGTCGGGCCGAGGGAGGCGTCGGACCAAGCCCCTGACTTCAGTTCAAGTAGCGCTGCCTCCGAAGCCACTGAGTCCAGTCCAGGGGATGCTTCATACTGAACCTCCAATTCCAGTCCAAGTAACGAGGAAGCTTAAGTCTCCGAGGCCAGTCCGAGGAAGGCGTTCGATGGAGCCTCGGATTCCTATGCAAGCGGCGCTCCAGGTCGAGCCTCCAGTCCTCGTTCAAGTGGCACGCCCTTTGAAGTCTCCGAGTCCAGTCCGAGGGAAGCCTTCGATGGAGCCTCAGATTCCTGTGCAAGTGGCGCTTCGGGTCAAGTCTCCGGTTCTTGTTCAAGTGACCCGTCCAGTCAAGCCACTGAGTCCAGTTCGAAGGGGGCTTCTAACCAAGCCTCCGGTGCCAGTCCACAGGGTGGTTCAGGTGGCACCTCCGCTTCCAGTCTGGAGGGTACCTCCAATCAAATTACGAAGGCCAGTTCGAGTGGCGCCTCCGCTCGAGTCTCCGATCCCTGTCCAAAGGGTGTGTTCTGCCAAGCCTCAGTTACAGTTCCGTCCCTGCCAGGAGGCAGAGGGCATCCCGAGTTGCGATTCCAGTCAAGATGCTGAGCCTGGATCGAGTTGCAAGTCCAGACAAGATGCTGAGTCTGGATCGAGTTGCAAGTCCAGTCAAGATGCTGAGTCTGGATCGAGTTGTAGTTCCAGTCAAGATGCTGAGTCTGCACCGAGTGCAGAGGTCAGCCAAGATGTTGAGTCTGCTCTTGAGGATGAGATGACGTTCCAAGAGGACTGTGATAAACCTTGTTTTGATTCAGCCTGGGAGAAGACCTCTGAAGCAATAGCTGAGAGAAGGTGTGTTCAACGGCTTGGGGCCCGGAGAAACCCATTTTCTGCATTTCAGCCTGCTAGCCAACCCCAGAGACTGTGTTGTCTGCAGCTAGCCGTCCTTGCTAGCCACCTCCCAAGATTGTGTCCTCTTCAGCTAGCCGTCCTTGCTAGCCACCTCCAGAGACTGTGTTGTCTTCAGTTAGCCGTCCTTGCTAGCCACCGCCAGAGACGGTGTTTTCTTCAGCTAGCCGTCCTTGCTGGCCACCTCCAAAGATTGGGTCCTCTTCAGCTAGCCGTCCTTGCTAGCCACCTCCAGAGATTGTGTTCTCTTCAGCTAGCCGTCCTTGCTAGCCACCTCCAGAGATTGTGTCCTCTTCAGCTAGCCATCCTTGCTAGCCACCTCAAGAGACCTTTGTCTGATCCTGCCCTGGGGAATATTCCTGAAGCTAAGGCTAGAGAGACGTCCCAGTCCGGGCAGAGGGGTGTGTCCAGCCTTGCAGCTGAATCTCTTCCTAGTTCCAGTTCCGACCAAGATGTTGAGGTCGCCCTAAGTTCCAGTGTCCGTCAGGACGCTGACCTTTTGCTGAGTTTCCATTCCAGTCAGGCTCCTGAATCCAGTTCCAGTCAAGGGGTTGAGGCCAGTCTGGGTTCCTATCCCGGCTCCGTGTTGGATGCCAACCCGGGTGCTAGTTCCAGATCCATTTCTATTCAGACGTCTAGCTCCTGTCAAGATGGGAATGCCACCTTGAGCCTCAGCCCAGCTTCTGATGTCAGCTGGAGTAGTGACTCCAGCCCTGTTCCTGTCATTTCATGGATTGGCCAAGAGGTTCAGGACATTGTGGGTTCCCTCAGGGGAGGGTTACTTTTGAATTGTGTTCCTCTTGATGCATCCATGTGCCTGAGGTTGCCCCGTGGTGACTCGAAGGAGCTTCCTGGTCACAAGTTCTACTTTTGTATGCCAGTTTTGAACTTCATTGTGACTTCTAGCCCAGTGATCTATGTCTGGCTTTTGAGACCTATCAGGAAGTTTCACCATAGTTACCCCTGGATACCTGACCGTCTCCGGGAGACCGAGAGGGGGGTCTTGAGGAGGGGATACTGTCCCGTCCGTGGCCGTGATAACCCTCAGACTTACCCTGTTTCTGGGAGTCAGTATCTGTGCTGGCTTCTGCTTGTCTCTGTGTCTGTGTCTGTCTTAGGTTCTTTCTGGCTCTGTGTGCTGATTGCCTTACTGAACCTCACCTGTGTGGGCTATGCCTCTTCCAAGATGGCTGCCGCCTCTTCCTCTCTGCCAGTATCCAAGATGGCTCCCGCTGTTCCTTCCTATGGGATGACTGCTCTGAGTGTCAAGCCTCTGTTTGGTTGCAAGGTGATTGCTGCAGCTGTAGCTCTGGTGTTGAGGGCTTTATTAGTCACTTGGAGACTACAGTCCTGGCCTTTGCATCTCATCTAAAGGTCCTGCTGTATAGAGTGCTCTGTACACAGTTTCAGTGTTTGCTCTGAGTGAGTTCTATGTTTGTTCATACTAGCTAGCTTAGGCACCGTGTGGCTTGTAGCCTGTGTATAGCTTTGCTAGTGTTCTATGTTTGTTCAGACTAGCTAGCTTAGGCACCGTGTGGCTTGTAGCCTGTGTATAGCTTTGCTAGTGTTCTATGTTTGTTCAGACTAGCTAGCTTAGGCACCGTCTGGCTTGTAAGCCTGTGCATAGCTCTGCTAGTTCTCTGTGTTTGTTTCCAGTGTATGACTAGTCAGCTTAGGCACCGTCTGGCTTGTTGCCTGTGCATAGCTCTACTAGTTCTCTGTGTTTGTTTCCAGTGTATGACTAGTTAGCTTAGGCACCGTCTGGCTTGTTGCCTGTGCATAGCTCTACTAGTTCTCTGTGTTTGTTGCCTGTGCATAGCTCTACTAGTTCTCTGTGTTTGTTTCCAGTGCATGACTAGTAGCTTAGGCACCGTCTGGCTTGTGGCCTGTGCATAGCTCTGCTAGTTCTCTGTGTTTGTTTCCAGTGATAGACTAGCCAGCTTAGGCACCGTGTGGCTTGTAGCCTATGCATAGCTCTACTAGTTCACTGTGGTTGTTTAGTGTTAGACTAGCCGCTCTTGCTAGCCACTATCCCAAGACTGTGTTTGTTCCTAGTGTTAGACTGGCCGCCCTTGCTAGTCACTATCCCGAGACTGTGTTCGTCCCTAGTGTTAGACTGGCCGCCCTCGCTAGTCACTATCCCAAGACGGTGTTTGTTCCTAGTGTTAGACTAGCCGCCCTTGCTAGCCACTATCCCAAGACTGTGTTCCGTTCAGCTAGCCGTCCTGCTAGCCCTCCTGCGGAGACAGTGACTTCAGCTAGCCGTCCTGCTAGCCACCTCCAGAGACAGTGTTGCATTTCCTGCTAGCCGTCCTGCTAGCCCTCCTGCGGAGACAGTGACTTCCGCTAGCCGTCCTGCTAGCCACCTCCAGAGACAGTGTTGCATCTCCTGCTAGCCATCCTGCTAGCCCTCCTGCGGAGACAGTGACTTCAGCTAGCCGTCCTGCTAGCCACCTCCAGAGACAAGTGTTGCATCTCCTGCTAGCCGTCCTGCTAGCCCTCCTGCGGAGACAGTGACTTCAGCTAGCCGTCCTGCTAGCCACCTCCAGAGACAAGTGTTGCATCTCCTGCTAGCCGTCCTGCTAGCCCTCCTGCGGAGACAGTGACTTCAGCTAGCCGTCCTGCTAGCCCTCCTTCGGAGACAGTGACTTCAGCTAGCCGTCCTGCTAGCCACCTCCAGAGACAGTGTTGAATCCTGCCGACTGCCAGAACCCGGACAGACCCTGCTTGTCTGCCTTGCCTTCACCTAGGGGCCAGGGGGCACCCCTGGACCTTCATTCCTGCTGTTCCTGTAAGTCCTACCGGCTGCCAGAACCTGAGGGCTCAACCCGAGGGGGAAGGCAGTCAAGGGTAGGTGAAGCCTAGGTCCAGGGTGTTCCAGTTCCGCGGGGTCCGCTCCAGTGTGTTCCAGTCCAGCGGGTTTCACTCCTGTATGTTTCAGTCCAGTGGGGCCACTCCAGGGTGTCCAGTCCAGTGGGCCCCACTCCAGTGCGCACCCGTCCGGTGCGTTCCAGTTCCGAGTGTTCCGGTGTAGAACTCCAGTCCGGAGTTCCGGTCCAGTCTTATCTCCTCTCTACCTGGAAGGTGATTTTGCCTAAAGGACTCACAAACCCCGCGCTTCCGGGGAAGAAGCCTGAAGGTATGCCAAGGTCCTCGAGAGCGCGGCAAGCGCGAGAGACGCGACAATTACAGTTTTTACAATTTTTGTTTGGTGAGGCGCCATCCTATATGATAAATAAATACTGGTGTAACATAACATAATATAACAGATATTAAGAAAGACTACATGATACAACAATTAACAGCATTTAATAAAACCTATAGTATGCTGAATGCATATTTTTGCATGTTGAATTTTGATATGCAAAGCAAGGTTGGTTTCAAAAAAAGATAAATTGTTAGTCAAATCATACCATGAGATTGCATAACGGTCCAGATTCACTGCCATCCCATCATCTTAGTAAATATATGTGCACCAAATGCAGATACGCCAGAATTCTTCACATCATTGAAATAGATCCGCTCCCCATATACATGGCTGGAGACTTTAACATCCCACTAGATCACTGGATTGATAAACATTCCTCTATTTCCTCTATACCCACAAAATCTAGTACTACCTTTCACTCTTTAATCTTCTATACCCATGGAGAACACTATATCCTGACACTAGGGGCTATACTTTCTTCTTGATACCCTCTTCACAATTGTAGTTAACTCTACCATCCACCCCATAATAATATGGGATCATCACCAATTACTTTAACTGTAACCTCGTTATTACCAGAACTACCCAGATCACCTTTTACTTACACAGGGCACCCTCTAGCTGCTAAACAGCTTGCCCAGGACCAGCCCACTGAGAAACAACTGTCTAGTACCAGACTGTCCTGGATCAGAGTGTCTAGGAATAGCACACCCTGGAACAGCCTGCCACCAAGGCAGCATGGGAGGAAGTCACAACTGACCCTGGGCCCTGGGAGGTTCCAATCCCTCTATGATAGCTAGAGGTTGAGGAGGGTGAGGAGTCCTGGAGGGACATTTGCCTACTGGTGGGGGAAGAAAGGACATAGGAACAGCCCTCCTGCACTTATGTTGAATGGCACAGCTGATAAGGGCAGCCCTGAAATGGCTGACATGCCTGCTGGTGGGCCCACCCAACTAGACACTCAACTTCAGCTCTTGCTGCAAGTCTTGGCCATGTAGAGAAACTTTCTGTAAAGCTGGCAGCCCAATGAGAAATACTGGGCTAGATTGTAGCAAAGCTCAGGAAGCTCCATGAGAAGCGGTGCAAGCAACAATGAGGGCAATTGACAATCACCACTGTGTATATAATTTAGATGTTTTTATGGTTAGAAAAACAATGTTTACAGTATTTGGTATCAAAGGTCTGTATTTCCACTTTCTAAAAAAAGTGTGGATTTCCTGATATGCAAGGCTGAAAGGTGATGTGGTGCCAACACTACCAGGCAAGTCCTGGGAAATGGAGACTACAGAACCAGGGTTGGGGAGGGGTGATAGACAGGGAGAGAATTGTCCAAATGGCCCTTGGTGTCAACAATCAGAGTGGCTCCCCCTGAATGCCAAGTGCTCTATTAGAGGGCTGCATTAACGGAGAGGGATCTAATGAGCTCTGCATCAGACGAAGGCCATGTGGGAATTACACATGGCTTCACCCACCCCCCAGGATCCCAGGTCATACCCCAAACCATCCTGCTATGCCTCTAGTAGCCCAAAATTAGATGATGACTAATGTGTTAGCATCTGACACAGTCTGTAATAACAGTTGAACTAAGGTTGACCCCACAATACTTGACTATGGAAGCTGCTACCTATTTTATCAAAGGGGGGAGTACCACACAGGACTGCAGTCTCCCTTTCAACTTCCTTATCTCAGCTCATGGCTGTATGGCACCTGGTAGTTGGACCTTTCCCAAGCTGAGTCAAGAAGCTAGATATTGCCCTGTCAGGTCCTAGCGGGAATGTTGCTGATGCATGCACATGTGTCTCAAGACAGATTCTTGGGCCAGTTCTTCACCAACTAGGGGACCAGCCTGCCCCCAGAACCTGGCAGGCTAATATCTGGTCTCTTGGCTCAGCTCAGGAAGGCTCTGCTTCCAGATGCCTTCAGAGAATGTCCCTCCAGGGATTAGGGGAAGGTTTTGAAGGTGAAATTAACAAACAAGATTATCCCCCAATGTAGCTACAGTTACCTAGACATGAGCATTTAAAGCAGGTCACATAAATAACATTGTGGGTCACAGTATGGGACAGACTGCCCACCTATATCACCATTGTAAGCTGGTACCCCTTTTTTTCTCAAATAATAGTTTTACAGTGCCAAAGACGAACAGGAGAATGCCTCTATGAAGATCAGCACAGGTTCCAAAGAGTAGAGGATGACACACGACTTCACACGTGTAAGGAGAACAGACAATCTTTATTCAAAGCACCACACTTGACCCCGTGCCCTACAGTAATTAATCAAAGCTGTAAAGTGTTGGTCAAATGTAACAATCCAGCTTATTTTCAAAAGTGATCGCCGGCCATTTCCCGACATAAATCGGAAGATGGCCGGCGATTTCGGAAAAGCGGCGAAATCTGTATAATGGAAAGAGGCATTTTTGACAGCATCGCCGCTTTCCCATCACTTCGCCGGCGAAAGTTCAAGGGGGCATGTCGGTAGATTAGTGAAGGCGGGACATGAGCAGGCATGGGCGTGGCTACCAGATGGCCAGCTTTCACCGATAATGGGAAAAAAAAGCGGCGTTAAGCAGTATTTTGCCGGCTTTACGTGGTCCTTTTATTTTCACGACCAAGTCTCAAAAAGGTGCCCCAACTGACCAAATGACCACTGGAGGGAATCGGGGATGACCTCCACATACTCCCCCAGTGGTCACCAACCCCCTTCCAAACTAAAAAATAAAACTAAAAACCTTTTTTGCCAGCCTGTATGCCAGCCTCAAATGCCGTACCCACCTCCATGACAGCAGCATGTGTTGTATCCTCCAACAGCCTTTCCCTGGTTGCGATGTGGCTCTCGGGTGAGTGTGACACCTTTTCTGTTAGGTGCCCTGCAGAGTCACATTACCAATGCATTGTGTTGGGTGTAGGGTACTGGGCTCTACTCCCATGGTGCTTTCCCCCCCTGCCAACCAGGTCAGAGTGTGCCCTGTTTTGTTTCCTGTTGTAGTCCATGCAGTAGTGGCCATTTTTGTAAGCCAGTTTTAGTTCCCTTTCCTGTGTTACCCACGTTAGAGAACATAGTTCTTACCTTGCATGGTGCTGAAAGAGGGCATTGTACACCATTGTGCCAGCTCTGACCTACTGCTAATCTTAGTACCAGGGGACTCTTTGCCAGTGGGGCACAACCTCTGATCTGCAGTTAACTGTGAGTAAACGTGCTTATTTCAAGAAAGGACTTTTTCAGAGAGATTAGTCTTCAGGTGTGAACTGGTGTGCCAAAGTTATACAGCAGCAATAAGTCCTAGAGGCTGTATGCAGGTCCCTGGAGCAATTTTAGTTGGTGCAGTACATTTGTGGGTAGTGGGTTTGGGGGGGGGGGGGGGGTTGGGGGGCTCAGCTCCCAAAGTAAGGGAGCTATGTACGAGGGATCTTTTCTGCAGTCTACCGCAGTGACCCCTAGGGTGGCTGGTTGGTGTCCTGGCATGTCAGGGGGGCCAGTGCACTAAAAATGCTGGCTCCTCCCATGGCCAAATGCCTTGAATTTGGCCGGGGTTTGAGATGGCCGACATAACTTTCCATTATCGCTAAAAAACGAAGCCGGCCATCTCAAACCCCGGCCAAATTCAAGGCATTTGGCTGGCCGGAACCGTATTGTCGAAACAAAAGATGGCCGGCCATCTTTTTTGAAAATATGGGTCTGGCCAGCTGTTTGCGGCGCCGCAAAAATACATCGCCGGCCATGTATTTCGCTGGCGCCGTTTGATTATGCCCCTCAATGTCCTTCTTTTCAAATGAGAGACTGCAACGCCTTCTGGACACAGTGATGACACAAGATGAGGGTGACAACCAGGATTCAGCTATACCATTCATAGCCCTCTGGCGAACATAGTACAAATGAAGAAGAACATTGTTAGATCTGACCAACATTTTATTGCTTTGATTAATTACTGTAGGGTACGGGGTCAAGGTTGATGCTTTGAATGTAGGGCATGGGGTCAAGTTTGGTGCTTTGAATAAACGTCTGTTCTCCTTATACGTGTGAAATCATGTGTCATCCTCTACTCTTTGGAACCAGTTTTACAGTGCAAACATTTTTGAATGTGCGAAAATCACTGGGCTGTCATGTTAAAAAGTCTCTAAGTTCGCCATGTTTAACAATAATCTCATTCCACTGACATGGAGTAACAACAAATAAAGTTGTAACATTTCACATTAAAATTCCAAGTGGTTGCTGAGAAAACAGCAAAAAAACCTCTAGGGGCTTACTTTGTTTTGTCCCACCCTGTAGAATGTCAGTCCATACTCTGTGAAGAGTGCACTGGGAATCTACGTGAACTGGAGCTTTTTATTATCTTGCTGAAAGCCCATTATTTTGTTGCTGCTTTTAATGTTTCCCTTCCTGAAGATTAATAGATATTGGACCTGATATTCAACCAGTGGTAGGCAGCATTTTTGCTGTCTGCCACTGTCACTAAACCTGGATATTCACTGCAGGGCCACATCAAGCGACCGGCATTGAATATCCGGGTTTACTTTGGCCGTTAAAAAGTTAGCCGACTCTCCCAATATTTAGCACTAACCAGTTAACTTTTTAGCAGTCAAAGATTGGTCTGCTATTTAAATAGCCTATTTTGACTGCTCAGCATAGCCAGTTTGGTGCTGAATATCCATGCCTAACCGGCTATGTTGCACGATGTAGCCAGTCAGTGGCTAGCCGCTAACCGGGATATTCAATGGAAGATGACCGGTTATCTCCCACTGAATATCCGCAGTTAGGCAATGCAACACTATTTAACTGGCCAGGAGCTGTTCCTGGCCGGTTAAATAGTTTTGAATATCGGGGGACTGGGCCCAGGGTCTGCTGTTTTATTTATGTGTGCTCTTGAGTTACAACTTTCCAATTGATATTTGGAATTCTTTTCTATATTTTCTGATTTTTAATATTGTACACCGCTATCTTCTTGTGTAAAGCTGAGCAATATAGCAAGTCTAATTAACTGTAACTGTGCTTCTAAAAAAGGTCAGGGGTCATAACCTATACAGAATAGCTGATGTAACCCTAACCAGCATGCTGGGCACGCTAGATGGGATATTTTTGGTCTTTATCTGTAATCATATACTATGTTGCTATGACCAGCCAGTAGTCATAAATTAATCGTGGGACCACTCACACAACCTAATTCTTGCTTTAACTTTTTTATTCTACAAAGGAAAGCTGAATATATTAAACAATTAAACAGGAGCTAACAATTTATGTTATGCTTAAAACATACCAATACCCTGAGTCTTCTGTGTTTTGGTCCTTCTTTTCCCAGTGTTTCTTCATCTTTCAGTTCATTTGAAGTCTTCTATAGTCTGTCTCTGTATCCCAATGCACAAAGGATGAAAAGCTGCATACACTTCAAACTGAAGCATCAAAGACAATGTTTTCAGGGCACTTGGACAGAATCATAGAATACTGGAATATATTTAAGTGTCCATCTGATGATAAAAGTCACTGAGCAAACTCAAGGTTTCAGGTCAGCTTTCTCTGCCTGCTCTGTGAGTCCAGTTTACTATTTAAAATCACCGTTTGCATTACATTAATTTATTACAAAGTCAAAATGCAATGAGAAGCATTGGGTGCATGAGACATTGAGAAACTTTAGGTACAGTTACGGTTGATGGCAGGCACAAATCAAATCAAATTTTGTTTCCTCAAAATGTGGCATGTGCAGAATAACTTTGACTAGTTCACTTTTCAAAAGAAAATTTTCACACAGAGCTATCAACCATCTGGAATCTTTTTCTTAAAAAAAGTCTTGTAATTACATATTTAAATTATGTGTTCAGTGAAAACCTTTACAACATTAAGGTTAAGACTTCTCAATCAGTTTTTTGAAAATGATATTCTTTACACACAGAAAAGAAAAATATATGCAGATCAATATTCAACAGGGGAAGTAAGCATTTTTTGGGGGGGTGAATGTCAGCCACTGCAGTTGAAATAAATCTGGAATTCAGAGTAGATATCTGTGCTAAATATCCATATAGTCACTGTTATTTGGACAGCTGAACTCACTTTCCCAGATAGTTACTTGATTAGTGGATTGAATTTAATCTAATGAAACAGAAAAAAATAGAAAAAAGAATGATTAGGGTCTCTTCTACTAAGCTGCGTAATTACAGTAATTTCATTTTTGGTGCGTGTCCTGTACACACATCTGAAAAATAATTTTTATTTTCTGGTGCACATCCGCTACACATGCCAAGTGGTATTTCACATGTGTAGGTCATTACCGCCCAGTTAACGCATGAGACCTTACCGCTAAGTCAATGGCTGGAGGTAAGGTCTCAGACCCAAAATGGACACTTGCCAATTTTTATTTTGCCGCACGTCCATTTTTGGCAAAAAGTTAGAAAGGCATTTTTTGCAGGTGCGCTGAAAAATGGATCTGCACGCGCCCAAAACACACTCCTACACTACCGCAGGCCACCTTTCAGCGGACCTTAGTAGAAGGACCCCTTATTGCATCTTAATCCAATAGGAGAAGAATAAACAATTTAAAAAAAGATTCATAAAAAAAGTATGTTATTAAAGGAAGAAGAAGAAAATTTCAGTTAGTTAACTAAAAAATTGCCTTATAAGTACATAAGTAATGCCATTCTGGGAAAAGACCAAGGGTCCATCGAGCCCAGCATCCTGTCCACGACAGTGGCCAATCCAGGCCAAGGGCACCTGGCAAGCTTCCCAAACGTACAAACATTCTATACATGTTATTCCTGGAATTGTGGATTTTTCCCAAGTCCATTTAGTAGTGTTTTATGGACTTGTCCTTTAGGAAACCGTCTAACCCCTTTTTAAACTCTGCCAAGCTAACCGCCTTCACCGCCTTCACCACATTCTCCGGCAACAAATTCCAGAGTTGAATTACGCGTTGGGTGAAGAAACATTTTCTCCGATTTGTTTTAAATTTACTACACTGTAGTTTCATCGCATGCCCCCTAGTCCTAGTATTTTTGGAAAGCATGAACAGACACTTCACATCCACCTGTTCCACTCCACTCATTATTTTATATACCTCTATCATGTCTCCCCTCAGCCGTCTCTTCTCCAAGCTGAAAAGCCCTAGCCTCCTTAGTCTTTCTTCATAGGGAAGTCGTCCCATCCCCGCTATCATTTTAGTCGCCCTTCGCTGCACCTTTTCCAATTCCACTATATATTTCTTGAGATGCGGCGACCAGAATTGAACACAATACTCAAGGTGCGGTCGCACCATGGAGCGATATAACGGCATTATAACATCCTCACACCTGTTTTCCATACCTTTCCTAATAATACCCAACATTCTATTCACTTTCCGAGCCGCAGCAGCACACTGAGCAGAAGGTTTCAGTGTATTATCGACGACGACACCCAGATCCCTTTCTTGGTCCGTAACTCCTAACGTGGAACCTTGCATGACGTAGCTATAATTTGGGTTCTTTTTTCCCTCATGCATCACCTTGCACTTGCTCACATTAAACATCATCTGCCATCTAGCCGCCCAGTCTCCCAGCCTCGTAAGGTCCTTCTGTAATTTTTCACAATCCTGTCGCGAGTTAACGACTTTGAATAACTTTGTGTCATCAGCAAATTTAATTACCTCGCTAATTACTCCCATCTCTAAATCATTTATAAATGTATTAAAAAGCAGTGGTCCTAGCACAGACCCCTGAGGAACCCTACTAACTACCCTTCTCCATTGTGAATACTGCCCATTTAACCCCACTCTCTGTTTCCTATCCTTCAACCAGTTTTTAATCCACAATAGGACTTTTCCTCCTATCCCATGACCCTCCAATTTCCTCTGTAGCCTTTCATAAGGTACCTTGTCAAACGCCTTTTGAAAATCCAGATACACAATATCAACCGGCTCCCCTTTGTCCACATGTTTGTTTACTCCTTCAAAGAATTGAAGTAAATCGGTCTCAGTAATCCATGTCCTTGGATGTGCTCTGTAATTTTGTTTTTAATAATAGCCTCTACCATTTTCCCCGGCACCGACGTCAGGCTCACCGGTCTATAATTTCCTGGATCTCCCCTGGAACCTTTTTAAAAAATGGGTGTTACATTGGCCACCCTCCAATCTTCCGGTACCACGCTCGATTTTAAGGATAAATTGCATATCACTAGCAGTAGCTCCGCAAGCTAATTTTTCAGTTCTATCAGTACTCTAGGATGAATACCATCTGGTCCAGGAGATTTGCTACTCTTCAGTTTGCTGAACTGCCCCATTACGTCCTCCAGGTTTACCATGAAGTCAGTAAGTTTCTCCTACTCGTCCGCTTGAAATATCATTTCCGACACCGGTATCCCACCCAAATCTTCCTCGGTGAAGACCGAAGCAAAGAATTCATTCAATCTCTCTGCTACGTCTTTGTCTTCCTTGATCGCCCCTTTTACCCCTCGGTCATGCAGCGGCCCAACCGATTCTTTTGCCGGCTTCCTGCGTTTAATATACTGAAAAAATTTCTTCCTATGTTTTTTTGCCTCTAATGCTATCTTATGAATAGAACATAGAAATTTAAACATCACTCTTACATGCACCGGAAGCCAATGAAGAGTTTTCAACAACGGAAAAAACTCTTCTCATATTTAGCGCAATGAAAAATCATCCTTACTGCTGTGTTTTGGAGCAGTTGCAGTCTGGACATTAAGGGCATTTTTTATCAAGCCACGTTAGCAGCTCTCGCAAGTCAATGCCGACAAAGCCCATTCAAAGTGAATGAGCTTTGTCAGCATTACTGCACCGGGAGCCACTAGCGCGGCTTGATAAAAGAAGCCCATACTTCTGTGAGAGACCAACATATATTGAATTATGATATTTGAAACAGGCCAGTATCATTGCTTGCACTACTAGAGCAAAATGCTCTTCATAAAAATTAGATCAAATACATTTTAGTTATTTAATTTTAAAAATACCTTCTTAATTAGATTATTAATCTGAGCCTCAAAGGACAGAGTTGAATCTAAAAAGACTCCCAGCACCCGGGATCGTTGTGTTTCCGGCAATAATAAAGGAACAGAGGCAGGAATATCAATCAAAGAATTACTAAACCATAAAATACATGTTTTATCTGCATTCCCAAGATTTAACCTTAGTAATACATTGGACACGCGCCAAAAATAAAATTACTGCAGGAGCCACATGGTAGTCAGGTGGTAACTCCAAATTGGAGCACGTTGGGTGCGCGTAGAAGCTTACACAGCTTAGTTAAAGAGCCTCTAAACATTTAATCACAATATACTGGTGCTAAAACAAAAATATCATCAGCATATGAAAAGAGAAACATAGCCTCAGTCATGGAAATAGCACCTAAATCAGACATAAAAAGATTGAACAATAATAGCGAAAGTGGTGATCCCTAATGGACACCACACAAAGGTTTCCAAGTTTTGGAATGAACATAATTTTTTTAGCACACAATGAGGGGCATTTACAAACGGGGACACCCATCTCTAAGGGCGCCCATATCTGAGGACGTCCCCATGAAGGGGCGGGGCATCCCGTATTATTGAAACAAGATGGGCATCCATCTTTCATTTCGATAATACGGTCGGGGACGCCCAAATCTCAACATTTAGGTCGACCTAAGAGATGGTCGACCTAAATGTTGAGATGGTCGACCTTAGAGATGGACGACCTCGGTTTTCGCCAATAATGGAAACCGAGGACACCTATCTCAAAAATGACCAAATGCAAGCCCTTTGGTCGTGGGAGGAGCCAGCATTCATAGTGCACTGGTCCCCCTCACATGCCAGGACACCAACCGGGCACCCTAGGGGGCACTGCAGTGGACTTCACAAATTACTCCCAGGTGCACAGCTCCCTTACCTTTGGTGCTGAGCCCCCCAACCCCCCCCCCCCAAACCCACTCCCCACAACTTTACACCACTACCATAGCCCTAAGGGGTGAATGGGGGCACCACCATGTGGGTACAGTGGGTTTTGGGTGGGTTTTGGAGGGCTCACATTTACCACCACAAGTGTAACAGGTAGGGGGGGGGATGGGCCTGGGTCTGCCTGCCTGAAGTACACTGCAGTATCCACTAAAACAGCTCCAGGGACCTGCATACTGCTGTCATGGAGCTGGGTATGATATTTGAGGCTGGTATAGAGGGTGGAAAAAATATTGTAACATTTCCTTTAGGGTGGGACGGGGTTAGTGACCACTGGGGGAGTAGGAGGAGGTCATCCCCGATTCCCTCCAGTGGTCATCTGGTCATTTAGGGCACATTTTTGTGGCTTGGTCGTAAAAAAAAAGAACCAAGTAAAGTCAGCCAAGTGTTCATCAGGGACGCCCTTCTTTTTTCCATTAGCAGCCAAGGACACCCATGTGTTAAGCATGCCCCAGTCCCACCTTCGCTATGCTTCCGACATGCCCCTGAGAACTTGGGTCGTCCCCACGACGAAAAGCAGTTAAGGGTGCCCAAACTCGGCTTTCGATTATGCCGATTTGGGTGACCCTGGGAGGACGCCCATCTCCCGATTTGTGTCGAAAGATGGGCGCCCTTTCGAAAATGAGCCCATTAGTCCCTTTGAAGAAGCTTTTGATAAGTGAAACGGAGAGCCCCGTTGGATATGAGCAAAGCTAAGTGTTTTTTTCAATCATAATAAGATTGCTGGATGGTTGTATATACACACAAGTGAACATAATTTAATGATTATATATAAATTTATTTGGGGGTTTTTATGACCAATGATAAGAAAGGAGTCCAACAAAAGCCAACATTGAAAATATAAAACTTGCTGTCTGGCTGGAACATTTGAGATCTTTTCCTTCAAAATTATAGTTAAATAAATAAACATTTAACAAGTTTAAAACTAAAAAAACACAAGAAATGGGAATTTTTTTTCAGCTTTTGATTATGGTGTAAACATATATTTTGCTGAAATATAGTCATAGTATTTTTGAACACTTTATGATATGGACATTCCTAAGCTGCCACAGATCATTCATGTCCCTTGTTTTACCTGTTCATAGTTTGTAAAATGGATGTTCATACTAGAAGTACTGTATGTATTTTAGAACATGCTGTGCATCAACAGATCCTGCTCTAAATACATGAGAAATGAACGTCCGTATCTGATGTACAGACTTGGATATCCATATTCTGAGCTGGACATCCTTTCTAAAATTCTACTCATAGCCTCTTAATACATGTTTATAAAATAACACCTAAGTAGATGCCTACTTGCCCTCTTAATCCAGGCACCATGTTATAAAATTACTTTCATAATATGCATAGTTCCATTTTTTTGAATTATTTAGGTGCTTTTTAATATATTTAGAAAGCCCATAGGAAACTGGATAAATTCATGCATCCAGAGACATGGTAATGCCCCATAAAGTAGACCAAGCTTGGAGTGAAGGTCCATTATTATTGTACATGCTCATAGCCTGCTGCTCTGTTCCTTGTGATTTTGGGCAAGTCACTTAACTCTCCATAGCCTCAGATACAAACTTAAGGACCCTTTTACTAAGCTGAAGTAAGCACTAATGCGTGCTTACCAAAGATTAAAAAGCACTACTGTGGGCTACCCATATGTTAAAAAATAGTTTTTATTTTTTAGCCCTGGAGACAGATCTGGTGCACAGAGTAGGTATATTTTGCACTAATCGATTAGCATAACTACATCACTGCGTGTTACCTGATTAGTGCTGTTAGTGCATGAGCCCTTACCTCCTAGAAAATAGGTGTCGGTAAATGCTCACACGCTAATAGCCACACACAAATGGGAAAATTAATGCACAGGCATAATTGGCAAAATAGAAAAGTCGACCATTTATTGGCAGTGCTACAAGTGGCCTTAGTGCATGATGGGGATAGCGTAAGCCACCTGTTAGTGCTGCTTAGTAAAAAGGCCCCTTAGACTGTAAGTCCTCTGGAGGCAGGGAAATATGTGGAAGGGCATAATCAAATGGGGTGCCCAAGTTTTCATGAGGGTGTCCTCACAGTATGGCCCCACGAAGGGGCAGGGAAACCTGTATTATCTAAACAAGACGGGCGTCCATCTTTCGTTTCGATAATATGGTCAGGGTTGCCCAAATCTTAACATTTAGGTCGACCTTAGAGATGGTCATCCCTGGTTTTCAGCGATAATGGAAACCGAGGATATCCATCTAAAAAATGACCAAATGCAAGCCCTTTGGTCATGGGAGGAGCCAGAATTCGTAGTGCACTGGTCCCCCTGACATGCCAGGACACAAACCAGGCAACCTAGGGGGCACTGCAGTGGACTTCACAAATTGCTCCCAGGTGCATAGCTCCCTTACCTTGGGTGCTGAGCCCCCCAACCCCCCCAAAAAATTCCACTCCCCCCAACTGTACACCACTACCAAAAGCCCTAAGTGGTGAAGGGGAGCACCTACATGTGGATACAATGGGTTATGGGTGGGTTTTGGAGGGCTCACATTTACCACCACAAGTGTAACAGGTAGGGGGGATGGGCCTGGGTCCGCCAGGCTGAGGTGCACTGCACCCACTAAAACTGCTCCAGGGACCTGCATAGTGCTGTCATGGAGCTGGGTATGACATTTCAGGCTAGCATAGAGGCTGCAAAAAAAAAAAAATTTAAGTTTTTTGTTTAGGGTGGGAGGGGGTTGGTGACCACTGGGGGAGTAAGGGGAGGTCATCCCCGATTCCCTTCGGTGGTCATCTGGTCAGTTCGGGCACCTTTTCACGGCTTGGTCGCAATAAAAAATGGACCAAGTAAAGTCGGCCAAGTGCTCATCAGGGACGCCCTTCTTTTTTCCATTATCGGCCAAGGACGCCCATCTCCTAATCACGCCCCAGTCCCACCTTCACTACGTTGCCTACATGCCCCCGTGAACTTTGGTCATCCCCGCAACTGGAAGCAGTTGAGGACACCCAAAATCGGCTTTTGATTATGCCGATTTGGGAGACCCTGAGAGAAGGATGCCCATCTCCCGATTTGTGTCGGAAGATGGGCGCCCTTCTCTTTCGAAAATAAGCCTGCTAGTGTACCTGAATGTAACTCACCTTGAGCTACTGTTAAAAAGGTGTGAGTTAAACAGAAAACTATGGTGGTTCAAGTTATTTTCAATAGGATAATGTTGAAAGGCACTAGAGATTCCATGTAATGCACGGCTTTCACTTTCTTTTCACAATTTCTTTAGGCAAGGTGATTTTACACCTGGTTTGATTGTTGAGACATATGATGAGCTGTAAGAAATGACTGGGGTTTCCACTAATTAAAATATCTGTTTTAGAGTATTCTTACACTTTATCAAGATGACTAATTCATATTATCAAGGAACACATTTTCCCCACAAACCAATAATTTACACATTTGAAAGCTGAGATTCACAGGTTTCCTGTGCAGTATGATAAATATATGTCTCATAAATGTGGCAAAGAAAATTACTATTTAAAGATGATGGCAGAGAATCATAAAAATAGGACTGAAAAACAGATCAGAGGCCTGTTGTTTTCCCCTCAGTGCTTCCGCTCTGTGACACAGTTGCCTCTCTTGTTTGAAGGGAGCCTATAAATCTCATTTATTCATTTCAACATCAGGTTCAAAATCTCCTGTGGCAACACTTTTAGATGTGTGTGTGTGTGTGTATCTATTTATACATATAGATAGATCTATATCTATAAATATTCTTATATATAGAACTAAGTGCATCTGTATGTATACTTGTCTGTCTGTTTCGGAAGGGGGTGTCATAGAGGAGTTACACCATAGAGGAGGGGGAAGGGGAGGAACACACGACATGGGGAAGGCTCAAATATAAACCACAATTTCATTTTTTGTCATTTTTTCACCCAAAATATTTCAGTTTAAATTTGAGTATATACGGTATTATTATTATGATGATGATGATTATTATTATTATTCTACATGCCACATAAAAAAGAAAGATTTGTCTGGTACCACTGGAGAATTCATGATTCATCCAGAATCTTAGGAATATATTCATTTTATTTATTGGGATTTATTAACCACCTTTATGAAGAGATTCGCCCAAGGCAGTGTAGAGCAGGTACAGTTTAATATAATACATACAATTTTGTTAACAGCATAACAATAGTAACATAACCAAGATAAATATAATAAATGAGGTAAACTTGAAAACAGTAAATTGAAACCTAATAATAGAACTACTGTGAAACAGTATAAAAATATATGCATTTAACAGCACTGGAATTCAAGTACCAGAGATATAATACAATGTTAGCATAATACTAATGATACATCTAATAAGCATGCATCAGAACATTTAACTAACATAGATATGATGCTAAAGATTTTCTAAGATATGGCTTGAAAGTGAGGAGAAACCACAAAAAGTAGAGGAACACTCGATCCCTACGCAAAAGTAGTCCAGCAAAGGAAGGAGTAGGGTAGGTTGGATCTTGCAAAAAACTAAGGGAGACTTATATATAATTGTAAGTCTTTATTAGAGAACATCAAGAGCCAACCTACCCTACTCCTTCCTTTGCTGGACTACAATACGACTTACCATATAGCTGAGGGACCAAGAGCAAATACATGATGGGAACAAGATGCATGGTACAGAGTCAGTTGGGATAATCTGATGGCTATCTAAAATCAAGGCAAGTTCTTTGTATAGTTTAGCAAGAGATAAGGAACTGATCTAAGTTACAGTATGTATAGCAAGCTAGTGCAGGTGCAGAATGGGTTTATAGTTAGTCACCATATGTATTAAAGGCTTGGGATAAGAATTAGGCTTTCACCTGCTTCCTGAAGTATAGGTAGTCTTGAGTAAATTCCATAGCGTGGGGGCTACTCCTGCGAAGGCTCGCTTGCAGGTATCACATCATACAATTTCTTGTAATGAGGGTACAGAAAGTGATAATCCCTGAGAGGACGCTAGAGGTCTTAAAGGTGTGTAAATGGTTAACTTATTCTTTAAGTACTCTGGTCCATTTTGTCTGAGGCCTTGAAAATAAAAAAGAGAGTTTTAAAATTAGCCCTGTAAGGTACTGGTAGCCAGTGTAGTTTTTACAGGAAGGGTGTGATGTGGTCACACCACTTTCAACCGTCTATCAGTTGGGCTGCAGCACTCAGAATTAGGTGGAGCTGATACAAATTGTTTTTTGTTTGGCCATTGTACAGGGCATTACAGTAGTCTAACTGTGACGTTATCATGGCATGAACCACTGTGGTCAAACTCATCTTTTCAATATATGGAGAAAGATTTTGTAGCTGCCGTAGGTGATAGATACAATTTTTGAAGGTTGTTTGAATTTGTGGGATCAGAGTAAGTGATGATTGTAGCAGTATCCCAAGATTCCTTACTTGTGATTTTAGGGGGGGGGGGGGGTCATACTTCCCAAAAAGAACTTTCAAGTTGGATATTTGTCCACTTGCGTTTGGTATCCAAAGAATCTCTGTTTTATATGGGTTTAGGCAAAGTTTGTTGTTGTTTGCCCATTTCTGAGTTGCGGTTAGGCAGACAGGCAGGCAGTCGGTTTACTCAGAGCTGTGGGTAGATCTGGTTCAATGGGTATGAGTAGTTGCATATCATCAGCATACAATTATCCAGGTATCTTTGTAAAATGTAGTTTGAACCAACTGTTTTCTATAAGTCCACTTTTGTCAAATCTGAAATGTCAAGGTTTTATAGAAATTTGCCCAGCCTTGGTGTAATGTTGCCTAAGGTTGCTATAACAATAGGGACAACCTGACATGCTTATTGGACAGAAAACAAAGGGTGGGGGTTAAATGGCCATTTTTCTCAATGGAGGAGGGTGAATAGTTGAGTGCCGCAGGGATCAGTACTGGGACTGGTGCTATATGACATATTTATAAATTATAAATGATCTGGAAAATGGAATGAGTGAGATGATTAAATTTGCAGATGATACATAACTATTTAAAGTTGTTATGCATAAAATATTTTCCATGCATTTTTAATGGGTTACTATTGTTTTCCATATTATCTAACAACAGGTCGGATCAATTTATATCGGATAAGAAAAACTGTGCTGTGTATATATGTATGTATGTGTGTGTCTGTGTGTGTGTGTGTGTGTGTATATATATATATATATATATATATATATATATATATATATATATATATATATATATACCTAGTCTAAAACTGTACCCTGTGTCTTTAATTTAATATTTTCTAAGCTGTCTTTTTTTGCTTCAAAAAGAACAGCTTTTAGTGTTCCTTGGAGGATCCAGATCATTTGCATACTAATTTAGCTATGTGTATTCATGCAAATCTATTCAACTCACAGCAGACTAGCCATCATTATTAAAAAGAATTTGCATAGGAAGAGCTTCCATTTCCCAAAGGCAAGACATGTCAAACCCGTTGGCCCCAGAGATACTAAACTCTGATGCTTTTAAAAGCATATGTTTGCCCCGTTATACTGCAGATTATTATTTTCTGGAGATAAAGAAGTGATAGAAGAAAAGGATGGCACTGATATGTTCATGTAAGAAATTTCACTTAATAGCTGTATACTTCTCTAAAAGGTTATAATGTTATAATGTTCAGGCATCTCTGTATATAGAATATATTTTTCCATATCATCATTTATATCCCCATTCTTAAAAGCCAAACTTCTTGTTATATCTATAGCATCAATAGAAATAGGGAATGCGATTTTTGAAGCACTCTATGCAGGGTAACATCATTTTAACTATTAGAGGGCATGTAAATAGACATGTTGCACTTGTTTTGTTAAAGGCAACACATGCACCTTAGAGATGTGTGTTTTCTGTAGCACTGAATGCACATCCCCTCCAATAATACTGAGAGCAACTGACATAGATCCTAGGACACTGCCATGTTAGATGCCAGCAAAAGGGTTATCTTTCATAGGATCCAGCTCTGAGGGTCAGGGCTGCAGGGCTGCAGGACCATCGAACTAACCTAGTCCAGAGCAATACGATTAATTTCCACCTCCCAGAGGTGTTTGAGCACTAGGGAGGGATTCCTCTTGGAAGTAAGTTGCAGATGTTTGTTGAAGAAGGAGGCCTTAATGGATTGGGCCAATTGTACAAGAACATCTGAGTGAATTCTAGTAACAGTAGACAGAGCTTCCAAGGAGAAAAAAATAACTCGTGATTTTTTTTCATTATAAATAATTTCTGTAAGTTGTTACAGCTCCAGTATACCCAGGGTTCCATTTATTTCTTTACTTTCCTCCTTTCTTCTACATCCATAGATAAAAGCTGGGTCTTCCACAGACTTGACTGGAGGAGGTATAGAGTGGATCCAGCTTTTGCCTATTTTCTCCATCCAGGTGCAGTTTTTCTCCTCTTTTCCCTTTCCCTCATCTCCGACAGTATGCATCTTCTTCCTCTTTCTTCCCTCCTCTCCATCCATATGCATCTCCTTCCTCTCTCTTCCCTCTCATCCATCCATGTACAGCTTTTTTCCTCTCCACCCTCCATGATCCATGTCCAGCATTTCTCCTCTCTCCTCCCCTCCACCCATGTTCATCTCACTTCCTTTGTCTTCCCTTCCCTCCATCCATGTCCAGCATTTCAATTCTCTCCCCCCCTCCCTCCATCCACATCCAGAATTTCTCCTCTCTCCCCTAAATCCATGTGCACCTCCTCCTCTGTCTTCCCTCCCTCCATTCATGTCCAGCCTTTCTACTTCCTCTGTCTTACCTCCCCTCCATCCATGTCCAGCATTTCTCCTCCCTCCCTTCCCCTCCATCCGTGTGCATCTCCTTCCTCTGTCTTTCCTTCCCTCCAACATTTCTCCTTTCTTCCCTGCCCTCCATCCATGTGCATCTCCTTCCTGTATTCCTTCTCCTCCATCCATGTGCAGTATTTCTCCTGCCCTCACCTCCATCCATCCATGTGTAGCAATTCTCCTCTCTCCCATGTCCTCCCCTCCCAGAACTTTAAAAGTTCAGGATTAAACTCTTTAAAACATAACCATCCATAAAACAGCAAAAGTCTCCTATACGTTTCCAAAGAACATTAGATAACCATTCTGATAATTTGATGTACCAACCTAGTATAATATTACCAGCTAGATAACGAATCCTTTAAGTCCCTATGTCCCATTGCTAGTTGTCCTCCTCATGATCCTCCCCACTGTAACCCAAGTTTGTCTCATAAGAAAGAATGCAACTTGTCTGGTGGCTGCTGGAAGTCCAGGGAAGATCTGTGGTGCCTGGACTTGTTTGTTTCTTCTGCTCTGTTGTCCTAGAGCGCCACCTCTGTGACTAGCTCCATCCTTCCAGTGACTGTGGCTCTGCTGTCCCTCAGCGGATGGACCTCCTACCCCCATGGATGGGTTGCTAGTTCAGGTGCCTCTCTGCTGCAGGACTTTGCAGGTCTGCCTGAATTGCCTGGTGCTGTCATCTTCAGCATATATTGACTTTGATAATTTGATAAGCAAGGCAACAAATGGAAAACACTATCATATATCAGAATGTTAATTTACATAAAACATCTGATTCATTACCTATTTTAGAACTGACTCAGAGTTCAATACTGTAAGAGCTAAAATGGCTTCCGATACCATAAACTTTCTGAATGTTTGCTATATTCTGATTTTGTTTTTTCCTGTGTACTTGAAAGAACTCAGCTGTCAATGCAAACACTTCATTTGCAAATGATTTCCTAAATGAATACTCCTGGTGGACGGCATGAAGAAAAACAAATGGTCTGTTCTGAAAGTATGAACATTTCCCACAACCAACCTGCACTTTTCTAACCTTCCAATCCTGTTTCTTTCAACCTGCTAGACATTACAAAGGAAACATGAACAGAAGAATGCGCCTCAAGAACTTTTCATTATTAATGAAGCCCTATGACTAAATTGAAAATCTGCTGCTCTACCCCAAGGGGGTGATTAATTTAGTAGACTAGGAGTTTTGATTAAAAGGGAATGAAATGGCTGACATGGAGTCTATTTATCAGTTATTATGATATTAAAACACTCTAATCATTGTGGCACCTGAATTAAGACTTCACAGCATAAATGTCAGTCCATTCTTTTCCTTTTAATTTTTCTGCCTGATATAGTGCCATTATGTGTGCACACATGTATACTTGTGTATGTATCCTCTGCTACAAAGAATTCAATCATTAGCTACTTTTATAGTTATTGTGAAGGTGCTTGGGATAGGAGGCAACATGACTGAAAAGTAAAGATGCAGAATGCATTTTGGGACACAAAGAAATTGTCGTCCTAACTGTATACAGGTAAAAGTAATGCACATTAGGGGTGGGCACCTAGAAAATTTCCATTTTGTGTCATTTCTCGTGTTTTTCCTGTTTGGCCAATTTTTCCATCATAGGAGCAAAATCATTCAGTGCACATTTTATGGAAAGAGGGCACACTCCCCCAGATTCTATGTATGGTGCCCAACTAAATTGGCTAACAAGCCAATTAGGGCCACAAATTGGGTGCTAATGGGCAATAATCAGCATATTTGAATTTGCACGCGCATTCTGCTACATGCTATTCTATAACAATGTATGCCCAAATCCTATATATGTAGCCTAAAAGGGGGCATGGCTATGGGAAGTGAATGGGCGGGTCTGGGGCATTCCTAAAATTTGTGCACAGTGTTATAGAACACCAGTGATATGCGCCCAGATTGGACATCAGGAATTACACCTGGGTTCAGCAGACATAACTCCTGGTGCCAAAATCGGCACTCAATGCTATTCCATGATGGGCGCTTATCATTGAGTGTCCATTATACAATAGCCTTTTTTGGTGCCCAATTTTGGGAGCCATTCACTGAATCTAGCCCACTATTGTGCACTATGAGCACATGTGTGGTTGTTTGTGCAAGCAATTGTGCATGCACAAATAACCACGCATGTGCTGATAGTGCGCACTCTCTTCAAAGAGTGTGTACTATTATCGGCCCAAAAATAAAAAATTCATTTGTGGTTTTTCTGCTGTTTGTATTTGACCCTGATGAAGCCTTATGAGTTGGCGAAACGGGTCCCGTCGGCGCTGTAGAAGATTGCTTTGAATTCTATTGTGCCAATTATTTAGGCTTGAGCAGGCGCTTTGAAGATTCATCAAATGTTTGGATCTGATGTAATAGCTCCTTTCTGTCTTTGGAATTCCATTCTTTCAAGAAGTT
This sequence comes from Microcaecilia unicolor, assembly GCF_901765095.1. Taxonomy (NCBI): domain Eukaryota; kingdom Metazoa; phylum Chordata; class Amphibia; order Gymnophiona; family Siphonopidae; genus Microcaecilia; species Microcaecilia unicolor. The sequence continues at coordinate 378,677,283 of NC_044032.1, forward strand.
TGGATAGTAAAGAAGATTTTGAATTTTGATAATAAAGTATTTTTTTGTATTCATAGATTGGTTTGTGTACTTTGGATTTTTTTGAGGAACTCTTTTTCCTTTTGTCTATGTTTGGGTGCCAAAATCAGCAATCAATGCTATTCCATGATGGGCGCTTATCTTTGAGTGGCCATTATACAAAAGCATTGAGTGCCAATCTTTTTTGGTGCCTAATTTTGGGAGCCATTCACTGAATCTTGCCCACTATTGTGTACTATGCACACATGCACGGTTGTTTGTGCATGCACAATACTTTGTGCATGTGCAGTGGGCACCCTCTCTTGAAGGAGTGCACACTCTTTTCAAACAGTGTGTACTATTATTGGCCAAAAAATAAAACATTCATTTGTGTTTTTTCAGTTCATTTTCATTTGATGACATGCAAGTACATGGAATATATCATTGGCATTTCCCGTATCGTTGCAAACGAATGCCCATCCCTAATACCCATTGTTCTATAGTACTTGTAGTTTTACCTATAGAGTTGAGGGGGTATTCTTAGTGCAGGGTTAGGTTGCAGAGGGAAGTGTATATAGAGATGATCATTTAATAATAAGGCACCTAAGATACCTCATATAGGCATATATAGGGGTAAAATACATATATGGTGCCAAAAAAGCGCTATTATATATGCTGCACTTAAAGTTAGGTGTGGTTTAAAAAAAAGCACTTATGCCTGGGGCTTATGCCTAACTTTAGGCACAGCCATTTGCACCAACTGAAACATTAGGCACATATCCCCTGTATTCTATAACAACATGCATAAATGCTAGGAATGCCCCCATTGCACCCATGGCCCTCCCATTTCCGCGCCCCTTTTTTTATTAGCACCTAAAATTTAGGCACAGATCCTGCATCTAAATTTATGCTCATAAGTTCCAATTAAATCTAATTAGTACCAATAATTCCTTGGGGGTTTTTTAAGTCCTCACCGTGTATTGAAAAAAAAGCATATAATAAACATTATTCCACCAGAAATGTACATTAAGATTAGCAGCTTGTTTCTAATTATTCAAGATAAGGTGAACTGTCGTAGCAATCATCATGTACAGAGAACTATCTTTCTCCAATATAAAAGATTGCTTAGAAGAAAATGCAAAAAGAACATGCTGATAAGATCTGTTATTCTGGAAGTGAAGATTGACACTAATTCTTGTCCACACTTCTTGCTAAAGCTGGTGGACTTGCAAACAAAAAGCATATGTTCTAGTATACCCACAGATGTAGAACAAAACCAGCAGGAATTTGACTCACTCAACTTCATGGTCTTCAGTCTGGCCGAGGTCCAGAGCGCTGAATGTCATACAAAGAATACGGGTTGTGTCAGGGCCGCAGGACCATCGACCTAACCTAGTCCAGAGCAATACGATTAATTTCCACCTCCCAGATGTGTTTGAGTACTAGGGAGGGATTCCTCTTGAAAGTAAGTTGCAGATGTTGAAGAAGGAGGCCTTAATGGATTGGGCCAGTTGTAAAAGAACATCTGAGTGAATTCTAGTAACAGTAGACAGAGCTTCCAAGTTAGAATAATGCAATTGAATAAGATGTCTCAGTTGCATCCATTTATAACAGTGATTGAAGTTCAGGAAAGGTAGCCAGACAAAATTATGTCATGACATGTCGAAGGGACCATATCCCAACTTGCATCCAGGACACCCATTGTATCAGTTGGTTATTAATCCGAAGTTTAGTGTTACACCACAGCGGGACAGCTCTGGAATGATGAACAGAGGGAGAACAACAGCTGTCAAGAATAGATAATACACGGTAGTTAGTAGACAGAATGGGATAGTCAATCTCCTAAGGAGAGTCATGTTGGAGATTCATAGGGTACAAGAGTTGCCCTTCCACTGTGAACCAGATGGGTTTGAGAGAGTTTTAAAGGGAATGAATCTATAGAACAACCCGTCTCAGCATAAAAGCTACACGATAATTTAAAAATGAGGAAAAGTAACTCCATCATGGAGTTTGGGTCTTCTTAATGTTTTCATAGCAATTTGGGGCCTTTTATTACACCATAGAAATTATGACACCAATTTTGAAATAGTTGAGTAAATGTTATTGGAGTAAAATAGTGGCATAATTCTTAGTGAGTACATAACAATAGGGGAAATATTCATCCTTATGGTCTTAAGTCTACCCCACCAAGTTAAATGAAGTGATGATCATTGTTGGCATAATTGCTGAACCATCTGGGCAATCCATTTTTCATTCATATCCACTGTTTCTGTAAGCTCAGGAAGAAGTAAAATTCCCAAGTATTTCAAGCCCTGTAGCTGCCACAGAAAAGGAAAGGGATACACATAGCATTCAAGGGCATCAATTCCAATTTTGTCCAGTTGATCTTATAACCAGAAAAAGAACCAAATGAGTTAATTAGGTCTAGTAATCAGGGCATAGATTTAGCAGGGTGGGAAAGGTACAAAAGAATATCATCAGTGTATGCCGATAATTTACACTCAATCTCCTCTACAAGGATACCCCTAATGTCCTCGGATGTTCTGATGGCACTAAGAAGTGACTCTAAAGCTAGGTTGAATAGCAAGGTTGAGAGGGGACATCCCTGCCTTGTGCCCTCATATAGAGGGTTAGGGGCTGATAGTGTATAGTTAATACATTGTGCAGCAGAGGGGTTAAAGTATAAAATTTGCACCATTGTAATAAAGTTCAGGTCAAAGCCATACCATTCCAAGATCTTAAATAAATATTGCCACTCGACCCTGTCAAAAGCTTTCTTGGCATCAAGAGACACCAAGAAAGCAGAGAAGTCCAGATGTTTGGCAAGATGGATCAAATGCAAACATAATCTGGTGTTGTTGAAAGAGTGATGACCAGTAAGGAAACCCGTCTGTTTGGGGCATAATAAAGACTATAAGGGGTTATAGTCTTTTACTATGCCTCAAACAGATGCATTTCCTTACTGGCCATCACTATTTCAACAACATTAATCTATGTGCAAGAACTCTTTTGTAAATCTTGGTACCTGTATTTTAACAAGACAAATGGGACAATAGATACCTCAAGGGGATCTCTGTCAGGTTTAGGAGAGACAACAGAAATATATTCTGCAATTGTACCTGACATTTGGCCCATTTCAAAAAAGATGGAATACAAGAATAACAAATGTGGAATCAAGTCCTGCTGAAAATGTGCAAATAACTCTATTGTAAAACCGTCCATGCCCAGCGTGCTCAGTGTTTTGTTGGGTTTGAAGGATTTAATAGCTTTCTGGATCTCAATGGAAGTAATGGGTTGTTCAAGAGTGGTCTTAGTAGCCTCAGAAAATTGCTTAGAGGGAAGAGTGTTAAGAAATGAATCGATAACCGCCTGATCTCGGACACAATCAGACTGGTACAGTTGAGTGTAAAATTCATGGAAGTGACACAAGATCTCAGGGCATTGAGTGAGAATGCTATGAATGAGGGACCTCTTCCTTTTACCTTTAAGGAAAGAGGCCAATAGTACCCAGTCTGTTGCTGGAAATATACATATTTGATTGATGTATATGAATCTCCTCCCCCCCTAGCCATCTCACTGAAATTTAGCCTTCATAAGATTTTGGAGGGTATCATTCCTCTAGTGCCTCTTCAGCTGCTGCTCCAACCAGGCAATTTCTAGCTCTAATGCCTGAAATTTCTGTTGACATTGCTTGTTCAAGCTAGCCATATAGGTGATAATATCCCCATACATGGTAGCTTTAAATGTGTCCCATTGTACTGTCATAGAAGTGTCAGGAGCATTACTGAGTGCAAAGTATTCTTGAGTGTGTGTCTTAATAAGGTCCTGAAATGAGGGGTCCTGAAGAAGATCATTATTGAAATGCCACAAGGGGAAGGGAGATGTAGGAAATAGGTTCGTAAAAGTGACAGAGATACCAGAGTGGTCTGACAACACACTGGGTTCAATGTCAGCTGAACTGAACTAGTGAACTAGAGATCTGGACGTAAGAGTAAAATTGATTCTAGAAAAGGAGTGGTGGATGGGGGACATAAAGATGAAATCCTGTCCATCCGGGTGAAGCATTTTCCATGGATCCACCAAACCTTTAGAAAGTTGGAAAATAACAGTGCCCCTAGTTGCATTCCTATTGAGGCATCAAGGGGTACAGTCCAGTATTGGATCGAGCACTTGGTTAAAGTCACCCATGAAAATCACATCTGATGGAGATTCTCCGGTCAGCATAGTGGTTAGATTAGCAAAGAAGGATTGAGCAGTTGTATTTGAGGCGAATATATTAAACAACACAAGTTCTTTCCCATTAATGTCAACCTTGATTCATGAACGGAGAAGGAGTAGGGGGTATTGCCTCTTCCCAAACAACAAAGGAGACGTATAAGTGGTTAAGAGTCTTTATTGCAAAACACCAAAAATGACTCGACACAGTGGCTGTGTTTCAGCACCAAAGTGCCTGCCTCAGGACTCTACAAAATATATAGTAAACATAGAGATAAAGAAATATGTATTTATAACAATAAAAATAAATAACAACAAATTAATGCATACATAAGTAAATTATATACAAAATTGTATACATACTGAAAAATAGACTACCTATTTTCAAATCTATGCTGAAAACCCACCTTTTCACTGCTGCTTTTTAGCTCCTAGCCACTACTCAATTGCCCTCCCCTTGTCCCTTCCTTCCTTCTCACCCATTACTTCCCTCACCCGTAACTGTCTTATCTGTCTGTATTATTTAGATTGTAAGCTCTTTTGAGCAGGGACTGTCTCTTTGTATCCGGTGTTCAGCGCTGCGTGCGTCTGGTAGCGCTATACAAATGCTAATAATAATAATAGATATAAAACAAAATTCAACAAAATTGACTGACCTTATAATGTACTGCTGATTGTAATGCTGATTTCAAGAGAAGGTATAGAAATAGAGTTTATTTTTAATACAAGTGGGCTATCAACGTAACCCTATAAGGAGAAGAAAAGGAAACACACTAGTCGCTAAAAAAGGTTGAATGAATGGGAAGGAAATAATCAAACATGTTCTGAAATGTGATGCCGAACATATCTAAATTCTGATAGAACTTTCGTTCTCGAAATTCTTTTTGAGAAAAGGTAAAATTGAAAAAGGTAACGTAAAAAAAGGTAAAAATGCCGATCGACTTGTTAATGTTTTAAATTGCTATCCAGCTTATAATCGAACGAGAAAAACGCCCAAGTTCCGACCTAAATCGGGAGATGGGCGTCTTTCTCACAAAAACAAATAAAGCGGTATAATCGAAAGCCGAACTTTGGACGCTTTCAACTGCACTCCGTCGCGGATGCGGACAAAGTGGACGGGGGCGTGTCGGAGGCGTGGTGAAGGCGGAACTGGGGCGTGGTTATCACCCGAACAGAGATGGGCGCCTTTCGCCGATAATGGATGCGTTTGTAGCTAGAATTTAGGGCACTTTTCCTGGACCCTGTTTTTTCACGAATAAGGCCCCAAAAAGTGCCCTAAATGACCAGATGACCCCCAGAGGGAGTCGGGGATGACCTCCCCTGACTCCCCCAGTGGTCACTAACCCCCTCCCACCACAAAAAATGATGTTTCACAACTTTTTATTTTCACCCTCAAATGTCATACCCTCCTCCCAAGCAGCAGTATGCAGGTCCCTGGAGCAGTTGTTAGGGGGTGCACTGGACGTCAGGCAGGTGGACCCAGGCCCATCCCCCCCCTACCTGTTACAATTGTGCTGCTTAATGCTTAGTCGTCCAACCCCCCCAAACCCACTGTACCCACATGTAGGTGCCCCCCTTCACCCCTTAGGGCTATAGTAATGGTGTAGACTTGTGGGCAGTGGGTTTTGAGGGGGATTTGGGGGGGCTCAACACCCAAGGGAAGGGTGCTGTGCACCTGGGAGCTCTTTTACCTTTTTTTTTGTTTTTGTAAAAGTGCCCCCTAGGGTGCCCGGTTGGTGTCCTGGCATGTGAGGGGGACCAGTGCACTACGAATGCTGGCTCCTCCCATGACCAAAGGGCTTGTATTTGGTCGTTTTTGAGATGGGCGTCGTCGGTTTCCATTATCAGCGAAAACTGAGGTCGTCCATCTCTTAGGTCGACCTAAATTCTGAGATTTGGGCATCCCCGACCGTATTATCAAAACGAAAGATGGACGCCCATCTTGTTTCGATAATACGGGATACCCCGCCCCTTCGCGGGGACATCCTCAGAGATGGGCGCCCTTAGAGATGGGTGTCCCTGTTCGAAAATGCCCCTCCACATAAACCAGTGCTTAAAAAAAGGGGAGGTGCATTGTTAAAGAAGGACCATCTGTATAAAGAAATGGGACTTACCAGGATCAAAGGAAAAAACCTTCATGGACTGCCAAAGCGGTCTCGGTGAAGTATCAAGAGAGCATCCCTGATTCGTCTGTTGTTTAAATGCCTAAAAACGCGCCAAAAAGTAAAAAGACACTATCGCGCATACGTGTGGGTATCGGAAATTATAATATCATAATAAAAATACGTAAGTTTCTCGGGATAATGCTATTTTAAAAAGTAAAATCAAAGAGTATAAGCCTAGAGGAGTTCAAATGTATTAAAAGTACCGACAATGAAAAATGTATTTTAATGTATGTATATGTTAATATATGGGCACTGGATAATGCAGAGGAGATAGTTGAAATGCAAAAAAGGGGGTAATATACAGATTCCAATTATTTACTAAATGCTGAGATGCCCATAGGAATATAGTAGGCATCTCATTATTTAGTGCCAGCTGACCTTTAGTGTGAGCTAAAAATGCTAGCGCACCTTAGTAAAAGACCCCCTTTGTTCTTTTTACTAGTTTCAACCATTTTGCCTAGCATTGATATCAAGCTTACTAGTCTGTAGTTTGCCAGATCACCCCAGAGGAATTTTTAAATATTAGCATTATGTTGGCTACCCTCCAGTTTTCAGATATTGTAGATTATTTTAATGATTTATTTATTTATTTAGCACATTTATACCCCACTTTTTCCCACAGATGTGCAGGTTCAAAGTGGCTTACAATGTAATGATAAGGTTATTGCCAGATCAGGTGTTATACATTTACAATCAAATGAGATAGGATAGAAGGAACAAGGTAAGAAGAAATAGAGAAAGGGCAAGAGAGTCTAAAATGGTCCATGGAGATGTTATTGGGAAGGACTGTTGGTGATATGATGAATCCTAGGAGTAGGCTGGTCTGAGGTAGATTCCTGATGCTGAGATGATTATGAGCGATAAGTTATAGATTGCTAATTGTAAACTGAATTCATATTTGAGTTCTTCCAGCTCTCTGGGGTGCATGCCATCCAGTCCAAGTGATTTGATGCTGTTTGGTTTGTTGATTTTAATGTATTACATCTTCCAGATTCACTGAAATTTGTTTCAGTTCCTCTGAAGTACAACCATTTTTTGTACCCCACGCTTTCCCACTCACAGCAGGCTCAAGGTGGCTTAGGTACTTATTTGTACCTGGGGCAGTGGAGGGTTAAGTGACTTGCCCAGAGTCATAAAGAGCTGCCTATGCCTGCAGTGGGAATCGAACCCAGTTCCCCAGGACCAAAGTCCACCACTCTAACCACTAGGCCACTCCTCCACTGAATACCATTTCTAGCATGGATAGTTCCTTTACATCTCCCTTAGTAAAAAATGAATCAATGAATTCATTTAGGGATCCTTTTACTAAGGTGTGTGATTTAGCAGGTGCTAATGATTAGCACACACTAAATGCCACACAGTTCAATGTATACCTATGGATTGCATGGTATTTAATGCACACTATTTCATTACCACACACTAAATCCATTAGCACACTTTAGTAAAAGGACCCCTTAGTCTTTCCTCTATGTCCTTGTCGTCCCTGAGTTCCTCTTTTACTCCATGATCATCTTATAGTCCAACTGACTCCCTTACAGGTTTTTTGTTTGGAATATGCTTTTAAAAAATTTTGTTATGAGTTGTTCCCTCTGTAGCAAGCTTTTTTTCAAATTCTCTGATTGCATTCAGTATTGATACTGTGCATTTAATTTGCCACTACTTATGCCGTTTCCTGTTTTCTTCATCTGAATTATTTTCCATTTTTGAAAGATGTTCATTGGCTACAATAGTCTCTCTCACCTTACCTTTTAACCACGCTGTCTAAATATATGGTATTTTTGAACAGCGTCCATATCTGATATAAATTGTTCAAAGGTATAAAGGGGTACCTACGTTTGACACTAAGAATTCATCTATTTGGAGTTTATTTTATAAAGAAAAGTAGACACCTACTTTTCTTCAAAGAATACTAGCATAGCGGGTCAAATATGTTCCTATAGAGCTGGAGTAAATGCTAGCACCTAGATTTTTTAAAGAATATGCCTAAATTATAATATTTTGTCATCTTCCTATGTAAATGTGTACTATTCTCACTATCCATCCAAAGTCCACTCAGTCTACCTGCAAATTACATGCCATCAAATATTGGCATGTATTTATAGAACAGTGCTTAGTTTGAAACTGTTCACATATGCATGGATATAATTAGAATACCAGAATTTATACACATTCTTTCCACATAAATCTAGGCAGTTTCTTATAGATTTATCTCTTTAACCTTTGCAGTGACACCTTTTATGATTTTTTTTTTCATAATTCTCCTCATTTTATCATAGATGGGCATTTTCAGAAAGTCGTCTAAGTCAAAATTGAGACATCCTGCACATAATTTCCAAAAAAAAGTAACACAGCCAATTTCAAACAAGAAAAATGTCCAGATTTTCTATTGGAAAATGGCTGTGCGATAGATGTTTTTGTGCTGAGAACGTCCAAAATGAATAGCCATTTTACAAAATGAAACGTCCAACTAGGGATAGGGTTGTCTGTCTGGCATCATTCTGAGAAAAATGGCCACACAGACTTCCAGAAAGAGCAGAGGAGGAGTAGCCTAGTGGTTAGTGTGGTGGATTGTAAACCAAGGGACCCTGGTTCATATCCCACTTTATCTCTTAGGGCCCTGTTTACTAAGCAGTGTTGTAGGCATATTAACATTTTTAATGTGCATTAATCATGCACGCACATTAACCATGTATGTACCTACAATAGCCTTATAGGTGCCTACATGGTTAGCGCATGTGCTAACTGTAGGCGCGCTAAAAATACTAATGCACCTTAGTAAACAGGGCCCTTATTTTCTAATTGTGAGCCCTCTTTTTGCCAATATTTGTGCTACTTTGTCCTTCTTCCAGTGTCTTGAGATCTTCAATCCAGTATTTGTACTGTTTAGTTCCTCTTATGGAGACTTGTCATCTTTATTTCAATGTTAGTGACATTTGCCGCTCGGTACCCCGACATAATAGCCTTGACAAAACAGCCCCAACAAAACAGCCTTGTAACAAAATAGCCCTTGACAAATCAGCCCCTAACAAAATAGCCCCTAGACAAAATAGACCTCTAGAAAAAAATAACACATCACAAAAAAAGATGATAAACTACAAGTGAAATCTTCACCGATAAAGGCTCCTACCAGCATTGCATTGTATAATGCATATATAAACAAACAAAATTCTATAGCTACCAACTGGTATCCATGATCTGTTCTGCTGTTATTCTTCCATCAACATGCTAAAGAAAATAAAACAATATTGTCATCATTTTCATAGTCTTACCAACCTTATCCTATTTGGCAAGGTAAGATTATTAGGAAAAAAATGTAGTGCCATATTCTGGGCAGCGTGATCGGGCTCTTTTGTCAGGGGGCTAATTTTTTGTCAAGGTCTATATTGTGGGCAGGCCATTTTGACAGTGGCTGTTATGTCAGGGGTTATTATGTTGGGAGCTTTTTTGTTTGGAGCTTTTTTGTCAGGGCTATTTTGACCAGGTACCTTGCCGCTTTCTTCGTGCCATTGGGTCTTTGTGCCACTCCTGATGCCTTCTGTTGCTTAGTAGATGCCTGCTACTGATTTCTGAGTAAGTTTAATTAAACACTTTTTGGAAAACCGCATTACAACAGTGCAGAATTGCTTGCCATATTGACTATAATGGACCCAAATGATCTCAATAATTTTGACTCTGAAAATGAACCAAACACAAACTGAAATGAAAATATGTGCAATGCACATTCTTAATATGTAGATTTATTGGAATGAAACATTTGAACAACATTAAAGACTTTGGGAATGTATTTTATAATTACATAGCATCTTTCTAGCAAAATTGCATAGGATAAACACAGATGATCCCTATACAGCAAACAGATAGAACCAAAACAAAATAATGACTTTCACAATTCAGAAAAGGAAGTGGGGTGTAATCTGCATGGAGCAGCTGGTACAATTCTAGCCACCTTACTGGTCAGACTAGATGGACCACACTGGGCGTTATCTGACATCATTTATGATGGGGCTCATTTTCAAAGCACTTAGACTAACAAAGTTCCATACGTTACCATGTAAGTTCTCTAACTCTTCCTATGGCAGTTTGCTTTCTTCTGCTCAGTTCTGAGCTGTAATTGAATCATGCCTTAGGACGGATGAAGTAAGTAGATACTGAATGTCCAGAACAGTAACAAGCAGGTGCTGAGAATAATATAATGGTAGCAAAGCAATGTGTTCATGGCATTATGGGAGATGACAGCATATAAAGACGTATGGGCTCATTCAGTCTGCCCAATTGTTCCCGTCTGTTCAAACTAACAATATTTTCCTACTGTCTATTGCACAGATATGACCACCTGCATGCCATTATTCCTTATTTAAGACAGTAATGAGAACAAAGTTTTCAATGGGATGTCACATTTTATCTTTAATTTTTAGATACACATCAACAGCCCCTATTATTTACTATTGTCTTTCCAAGATGTGAAGTATTGTGTTTCCCATGTTAGCTCACTTGAATATGTTGAAATAAAGGTTAAACTGTTAGTGATATCTTTCTTTTAGACAAAATACCCGTCTTTTCTCACAGCCTGTGCACCTGCTGTTCATAATGTATGATCAATTTTTGAGTACTGTCTGCTTCATCAGGCCAGTTCAATCCAAAGGTATCAGCTACTACATAGCTGTTGACTTGGTTTTTTTCTACTTATGATGACAGTGTGTTTCCCCCCCACCCCCCCACCCCCAGCAGAAATGAGTTTCCTATTTGCTTTTCATTGTTTTTACCCATTGATTCTTAGGAACATCTATAAATGAGCTATAAACATGTGTTTTTACTTCTTGCCCATTGTTTCTGTTGAAATTGCAATAAATTTGTAATCTAAATACTTCCGTTACCCAATTACAGATGTTGGTGCTGCCAGTAGAGTGACTATATCTGAAAAAGGACAGGGAGGGTCATGCATATTCTAATGCATATCAGAGTCTTGACTTATTCTATAAGGTTCATATTAAAGCAAAAAATATATTTTATCACAATCATTATGCCTTCATTCATTCTGTTAAACATGGCATAATGATATGATATAGATGATGCTCTTTGCATTCTTCTGCTGTTCAATGATCGAGACCCCCAAATAGTAGCACGAGAAGTGCAGTTCTATAACTGGGCATCCACATTTACAGACCACTTGAGTACACAAGAGCACAGAATACTGCCATATTTGCAGGTAAGTGCACAGCTATGCACATAAGTGGCAACAATGCGTCTAAGACCTAGGTTGCAAAGGGCCCTTTTTCTAAGCTGTGTTAGGGGCATGTCTAGCGTAACTTAAAATTGTGTACCATAGAACACGCATAAGTGTCATAAGTACATAAGTATTGCCATACTGGGAAAGACCAAAGGTCCATCAAGCCCAGCATCCTGTTTCCAACAGTGGCCAATCCAGATCACAAATGCCTGGCAAGGTCCAAAAAAGTACAGAACATTCTATACTGCTTATCCCAGAAATAGTGGATTTTTCCCAAGTCCATATAATAATGGTCTATGGACTTTTCCTTTAGGAAGCCGTCCAAACCTTTTCTAAACTCCACTAAGCTAACTGCCTTTACCACATTCTCCGGCAACAAATTCCAGAGTTTAATTACACGTTGAGTGAAGAAAAATTTTCTCCGATTCGTTTTACATTTACTACATTGTAGCTTCATCACATGCCCCCTAGTCCTAGTATTTTTGGAAAGGGTAAACAGACGCTTCACATCTACCTGTTCAACTCCACATTATTTTATAGACCTCTATCATATCTCCCCTCAGCCGCCTCTTCTCCAAGCTGAAGAGCCCTAGTCACTTTAGCCTTTCCTCATAGGGAAGTCATCCTATCCCCTTTATCATTTTTGTCACCCTTCTTTGTACTTTTTCTAATTCTACTATATCTTTTTTGAGATGCGGCGACCAGAATTGAACACAATATTCGAGGTGCGGTCGCACCATGGAGCGATACAAAGGCATTATAACATCCTCATTTTTGTTTTCCATTCCTTTCCTAATAATACCTAACATTCTATTTGTTTTCTTAGCTGCAGCAGCACACTGAGCAGAAGGTTTCAACGTATCATCAATGATGACACCTAGATCCCTTTCTTGGTGTGTGACTCCTAACGTGGAACCTTGCATGACGTAGCTATAATTCAGGTTCCTCTTTCCCACATGCATCACTTTGCACTTGCTCACATTAAACATCATCTGCTATTTAGATGCCCAGTCTCCCAGTCTCGTAAGGTCCTCTTGTAATTTTTCACAATCCTGCCATGATTTAATGGCTTTTAATAACTTTCAGGCTTATTTTTGAAAGAGAAGGGCACCCATCTTTCGACACAAATTGGGAGATGGGCGTCCTTCTCCCAGGGTCGCCCAAATCAACATAATTGAAAGCCGATTTTGGGCATCCTTAACTGCTTTCCATCGCAGGGACGACCAAAGTTCATGGGGGGGGGGGGGGTGTCAGAAGTGTAGCCCACTGTACCCACATCTTGTTGCCCCCCTTCACCCGTAAGGGCTGTGGTAGTGGTGTACAGTTGTGGGTAGTGGGTTTTGGGGAGCTCAGTACACAAGGTAAGGGAGCTATGTTCCTGGGATCACTTTGTGAAGTCCACTGCAGTGCCCCCCTAGGGTGCCTGGTTGGTGTCCTGGCATGTCAGGGGGACCAGTGCACTACAAATGATGGCTCCTCCCATGATCAAATGGCTTGCATTTGGTCGTTTCTGAGATGGACGTCTTTGGTTTCAAAAATCGCCGAAAATCAGAAACGTCCGTGTCTACGGACGGTGAAATTTAAAGTTTTGGACGTCCCTGATGGTATTTTCGAAACAAAAGATGGACGTCCATCTTGTTTCAAAAATACAGGTTCCCCCGCCCCTGGATAAGGATGTTTTGTGAGGATGTCCAAATCAAAACTTGGACGTTCTTTTTGAAAATGCCCCTCCACGTCTCATTAATCCATGCTTTTGAATATGCTCTGTAATTTTGTTCTTTATAATAGTCTCTACCATTTTGCCCGCCATTGATATCAGACTCACCGGTCTATAATTTCCCAGATCTCCTCTGGAACCTTTTTAAAAAATCAGCGTTACATTGGCCACCCTCCAATCTTCCGGTACCACGCTCGATTTTAAGGATAAATTACATATTACTAACAATAGCTCCGCAAGTTTATTTTTCAGTTCTATCAGTATTCTGGAATGAATACCATCTGGTCCAGGAGATTTTTCTACTCTTCAGTTTGTAGAACTGTCCCATTACATTCTCCAGGTTTACAGACAAGTCATTAAGTTTCTCTGACTCATCAGCTTCGAATACCATTTCTGGCACCAGTATTCATTCAATCTCTCTGCTACGGCTTTGTCTTCCCTGATTGCTCCTTTTACTCCTCGGTCATCTAGCGGTCCAACCAATTCTTTTGCCGGCTTCCTGCTTTTAATATACCTCAAAAAAAATTTTATTATGTGTTTTGCTCTTCAGCGCAATCGTTTTTTCGAAGTCCCTCTTAGCCTTCCTTATCAGAGCTTTGCATTTGACTTGATATTCCTTATGCTGTTTCTTATTATTTTTAGTCGGTTCCTTCTTCCATTTTCTGAAGGATTTTCTTTTAGCTGTAATAGCTTCCTTCACCTCACTTTTTAACCACGCCGGCTGTGGTTTGGTCTTTTGTCCTCCTTTTTTAATACGCGGAATATATTTGGCCTGGGCTTTCAGGATGGTGTATTTGAACAGCCTCCATGCCTGATGGAAATTTTTGACCCTCGCAGCCGCTCCTCTAAGTATTTTTTCCATCGTTCTTCTCATTTTATCATAATCTCCTTTTTACAACTTAAATGCTAATGTATTTGATTTCCTATCCAACTTATTTTCGAAAAAGAAAGACGCCCATATTTCGACCCAAATCGGGAGATGGGCGTCTTTCCTCCCGTGGGCGAACAAATCGGTATAATCGAAAGCCGATTTTGGTTGTCTTCAACTGCACTCCATTGCAGGAATGAACAAAGTTGACAGGGGCATGTCGGAGGCATGGTGAAGGCGGGACTGGGGCATTGTTATCGGCCGAGGAGAGATGGGCATCTTTAGCTGATAATCGAAACAAAAAGGGCGTTTTGGATGAGAATTTGGTCCGCTTTATTTGGACCCTTTTTTTTCAGGTCCAAGTCCCAAAAAAGTGCCCCAACTGACCAGATGACCACCGGAGGGAATCGTGGATCACCTCTCCTGACTCCCCCAGTGGTCACTAACCCCCTCCCTCCAAAAAAAAAAACACTTTACAAACTTTTTTCCCAGCCTGTATGCCAGCCTCAAATGCTGTACCCACCTCCATGACAGTAGAATGTGTTCTATCCTCTGACAGCCTTTCCCTGGTTCTGCTGTGGCTCTCAGGTGAGTGTGACACCTTTTCTGTTATGCACTGCAGAGTCACATCAGCAATACATTGTGGTGGGTGTAGGGTATTGGGCTCCGTGATTCCACTAGCTTGTGTTACATGGTCACGATGTTGGTAGTTGGTAGGCTCTACTCCCATGGTGCTTTTCCCCCTGCTTACTGGGTCAGAGTGTGCCCTGTTTTCTTTCTGGTAGTCCATGAGGTAGTGGCCATTTTTGTAAGCCAGTTTTGGATCCCTTTCATGGCCACGTTACAGCACTTAGTTCTTACCTTGAATGTTGCTGAAAGAGGGCATTGTAAAGCATACTGCCAGCTCTGACCTACTGCTAATCTCAGTACCAGGGAGACTCTTTGCCAGTGGGACACAACCTCTGATCTGCAGTTAACTGTGAGTAAAGGTGCTTATTCAAATAAAGGACGTTTTCAGCGAGATTAGTCTTCAGGTGTGAACTGCTGTGCCAAGGTTATACAGCAGCAACAAGTCCTGTCCCTGGAGCACTCTTAGTGGGTACTGCAATGCACTTCAGACAGGCGGACCCAGGCCCATCCCCCCTACCTGTACCACTTGTGGTGGTAAATAGGAGGCCTCCAAAATCCACTGTACCCACATGTAGGTGCCCCTTTCACCCCTAAGAGCTATGGTAGTGTTGTACATTTGTGGGTAGTGGGTTTTGGGAGAGGGGGGTTGGGGGCTCAGCACCCGTGGTAAGGGACCTATGCATGTGGGAGCGTTGTCTGAAGTCCACCGCACTGACCTCAAGGGTGTCCAGTTGGTGTCCTGGCATGTCAGGGGGGTGACATGCCAGGACACCAACTGGAAACCCTAGAGGTCAGTGCGGTGGACTTCAGAAATGGCTTGGATTGGGACATTTTTGAGCTGGGCGTTTTTAGTTTCCATTATCGCTAAAAAAAAAACAAATGCCCAGATCGGAAACGACTAAATCCATGGCATTTTGGTCCGTTCAAACCGTATTTTCGAAATGGAAGATGGACGCCCATTTTTTTTTTAAATACGGTCTGTCCCACCCCTTCACGTACCCGTTCTTGGACATAGACGCTCATGGAGATGGGCATTCACGTTCGATTATGCCTCTCCACGTATACTTACTTCAAAGCTAATATCAAATCCGATCATATTATGGTCGCTGTTATCAAGCAGCCCCAGCACCATTACCCCCCGCACCAGATCATTCACTCCACTAAGGACTAGGTCTAGAATTTTTCCTGCAGTAAATGTCAAATCAGCTAACCACCTGCTAAATATGTTTTGAGGGAGCGTGTCAAAGGGTGGAGATGGGTCATTCCTGTGCTAATTAGTTAATACAGCTACATTATACTAACTGGTTAGCATAGCACTACCATTTGAACCCTTAACATCTACATAATGAGTAGTGGTAAGTGCACACAGGTATAATTTTTTGATGGCCACACGCTAAAGGCAACATAAGCGCATAGCCATGAACACAGTAAATAGAAAATCAGCCATTTTACAAAAGCAGTAAAAATGGCCTCAGTACACAGGAAAAAATCACACAAGGGTGTGCTAAGACCACTTTTTTCTGGACCCCATAGTGAATAAATGTAAGTGGAGTGTTTGCATGAGTGAAGCACAGAGGGGTATGGTCACTACTTGTGGATCATACTGCATTCTTTAGTACATTCCCATCAGAATTATTCTAACGCTTTGTATCGGGGTCTGAGCCAGAGGGAACTTAGAAGGCTCCAGTTGATTCAGAATGCTGCGGTGAAGTTATTGTTTGGTGCAAGGAAATATGGCCATCAATCCCACTCTTGCAGGCTGAGTACTGGCTGCCCGTGTGGTATTGTATTGCTTTCAAGATCCTGACCTTAGTATTTTGGATCCACCAAACTGGTTTCTCCTCTTTTCTGGCACAAGCTTTGCTCCCCTGTATTCCGTCCTGTGCCCTTCAGTCAGCCCAACAGTGCCAATTAGTGGTGTCCTTTTTCTGCCAGGTTTCTCTGGTTTACTTGTGGAATTCCATGTTTAACTTTTAAATGACCACTTAAAAGACAATTTTTGGTGGGGGAAGCCTGTCTAGTAAACTCATAATCTGGCTTTTTGTGGGGAATAGCTGGCGGTGGGTTTGGAATTATGTATTAGGGCCTGGAGCTTTGATGACACAGGGTTTTTTTTGTTGTTGTTGGGGGTGGGGGGTTGTTGTCTTTTCTCTTTCTGTCCTTGTCTGTTAAAAGTTAGTGTTCTTTTCTGTTGTTGATTTTAGTTTTTATTGTCTTTTGTATTCTGCTTTGATGGTTGTCCTTAAGCGGTTATTCAAATTTTATAAAAACCCCTAAAACCCCAGACTTATACATGTCACTTACAGAATAATTGATTTTTTTTTAACTAAGCTGTGGTAAAAGAGGGCCTGCACTAGTATCAGCGCATGTTTTTGATGCGCGCTGAGGCCCCCTGTCTTTCTCACAGGGTCACCCAAATCGGCATAATCGAAAGCTGATTTTGGGCATCCTCAACTGCTTTCCGTCGCAGAGACGACCAAAGTTCCTGGGGGCATGTTGGAGGCGTAGTGAAAGCGGGACTGGGGCGTGCCTAACACATGGGCATCCTCGACCCATAATGGGAAAAAAAGGGCTTTACCTGGTCCAGTTTTTCTTACGACCAAGCCTCAAAAAGGTGCCCGAACTGACCAGGCTGTCTTTTTTCCATTAAAAGAAATGGCTGTGTGGTAAGTGAACCACTTGCCACTCAGCCAATTTGGTGGGGGGAGGAGGGAAGTAGTTACTGCCACTCTTTGAGATGGCAGTAAGGCTCCTGCACTAACCCAGCATTCGGCACTGCCCGATTACTGCCAAGTAACCACTGGCAGTAGCCCCGTGGTAGTTCTGGATTGGCACATGGCAAGCCTGTTGCTGTGGTCCAACTCTTTAGTAAAAGTGAACCACTGTAAGTTGCATGTGCCCTTGCTAGATTTAGGGGTCCTTTTACCAAACTGTGGTAAAAGGGGCCCTGCACTGGTTTTTGATGTGCAATGAGGCCCCCTTTTACTGCAGCAGGTAAAAATGCTTTTTTTTTTAATGGCCATGCAGCAAGTGAACCACTTGCCGCACAGTCATTTCGGGGGGAGCACTTACCGCCACCCACTGCCCGATTACCACTGAGTAAACACTGGCCCTTTAAAAATACAAATATTTTTGTAGTGCTGGAAGTGGCACGCAATGTGGGTGAGAACTACCTCTGGGCTGCTACGGTAGCCTGGCAGTAGTTCTGGATTAACGAGTGGTAAGCCCACATTTTGCTTACTGCCGCTTCTTAAAAGACCCACTTAGACACTCACAGTTGCATCAGATCTATAGCTGGTATTACTGCAGGTGCCTAGATTTTAGTCACCCCCCAATAAAGTGTTACAATAGTATTCTATAGCAGAATCTGGGTGTCCAGATGTCATCAAAGAACAGGATCTAACAATGTAACACTGGGGTGTCTAAAAGGAGGCACCCACTTATGGAATTAATTGTTTCCATCTCTGTAGACCTTATTTCTACAGCTGGCTATCCCAACACTCTTTTGAGTAACTTGTTATTTGCCCAAGTGGGCTCTTCCTTCTCTGGTAACTGTATACATAATTAAAATAGTCTTTGAGAAAATTAAGGGAATATTTTGTGGTTCCATATTGTAGCCAAATTCTGATCCATGTACACAGTAGTCTATGATGCTATAGATGTGACTTCTAAATACCTTTTTTTCCAGCTATTTGGTTCATAAGTATATTTTTAAAATAAGTAAATCTCTTCTCATTTCTCTCCCAGGTATCTGCTGAAGAAGCCTGTGAGATCATATAGGTCATCTTTTCTGCAGGTCATTTTAAAAGGTACCATCATCAAATGCCTCCTTCCATATGAAAGTTTACATTTATCGGATGCCAATTCTCTGTGCTCAACATTTCTCTTTTTTGTTCTCCTTGTTTCAACATCTTGATCATTATTTTAATCGTCACCCCAGACAACTCCCTGCTTTCCTCTATAACCTTTCCACCTAAAATGACTTCCAAGTATCTGCTTTTACAACAGGGTTTTATAAGATATTCCCTCTTCTGTGACCAAAATTGATTTGTGTGCATTCAGCCCTACCTTTCTATTATTTAATGGTAAGATTTCTTGGTCAGTTCATGCACTAGCAGCGCTGGATGAAAAAGCAATCCAGTGCCTGATCTACAAACATGCCTTCAGCTTTGTTTCCCCTGCTTAATGTACTCCAAGTCACGCACGGCTGATTCTACACTATTGCCATTTTGACCTCTGGAACAAAAAAACCCAAAACAAAACACTGAGTAAATAAACCCTTTCCCCCAAAATATTGCACAGTCTAGCAGGTTAGTTTTATTGCTTTGTGCAATACAGTCTCACTGATGTCCATCAAAAATACGAATATATTAATTCCAAACCAAAGCATTTTTCAATGGCTTAAACATTGTGGAAAAAACGATCACTTCTTTCTTTACTTTCATATATTTTTTATTGTAAATTTATAAAACATTTTGTTGCATTTCTATTTCGTTATATGCAACCCAGTATAAGCTTGTAAGACATCTTGTTAAACTTGCATTCATAGGCATTTTAACAATATGTCAAAGCTTATTGTGTCTTACTTGTAGTTACTTACTACTAATAAAAGTGCATTTGATTAATTATGTAATTTCAGTGCACATATTTATGTTCTGTCATTATGCCTCCTGGCATGCTCTCATACATTCCATTTACTTTGTTCGTCTTGGAAAGAAAAAGACTTATGCATTGGTTGAAATATTTACTCTAATATGTATGGTAGTAAATTCTAAATCATTAATTAACTATCCTGTTTCTCACAATATTCAAGTATGTTCTAGCAGATGTATCTTAAGGTGCAGAAGGGAAATATTTTCATAAGTGTTAAATGGGTTTTTTTAAAGTCTTGATAAGTGGATGTCGTATAGTGAGAATTTGAGGGTTTGAATACCCTATGATGATGATTGTTGTATATTGAGTAGCATTTTAGAAAGGATGTGCAAATCATATTTGAGTTGTCCAGCTGAGGATGGCTCAAGTTTCACTAGTGCCTATTTTAAGATACGTGGAGGGGCATAATCAAAAGGGGCACCCAAGTTTTCCTGAGGACGTCCTCACAGGATGTCCCGGCGAAGGGGCGGGGAAACCCGTATTATCGAAACAAGATGGGCGTCCATCTTTTGTTTTGATAATACAGTCAGGGACACCCAAATCTTGACACTTAGGTCGTCCCTACAGATGGTCGTCCTTAGACTTGGTCGTTTCTGATTTTTGTCGATAATGGAAACTAAGGACGCCCATCTCAGAAAAGACCAAATGCAAGCCCTTTGGTCTTGGGAGCAGCCAGCATTCGTAGTGCACTGGTCCCCCTGACATGCCAGGACACCAACCTGGCACCCTAGGGGGCACTGCAGTGAACTTCAGAAAAAGCTGCCAGGAACATAGCTCCCTTACCTTTTGTGCTGAGCCCCCCAACCCCCCCCCCCCCCAAAAAAAAATAACCCCACTACCCACAAATGTACACCAGTACCATAGCCCTTACGGGTGAAGGGGAGCACCTACATGTGGGTACAGTGGGTTTCTGGTGGGCTTTGGAGGGCTCACATTTACCACCACAAGTGTAATAGGTTGGGGGGGATGGGCCTGGGTCTGCCTGCCTGAAGTGCACAGCACCCACTAAAACTGCTCCAGGGACCTGCATACTGCTGCGATGGACCTGAGTATGACATTTGAGGCTAGCATATAGGCTGGCAGAAAATATTTTTAAAGTTTTTTTTTGAGGGTGCATGGGGGTTAGTGACCACTGGGGGACTAAGGGGAGGTCATCCTCGATTCCGTCCGGTGGTTATCTGGTCAGTTCGGGTGCCTTTTTGAGGCTTGGTCGTAAGAAAAACTGGACCAGGTAAAGTCGTCCAGATGCTCGTCAGGGACGCCCTTTTTTCCATTATGGGTCGAGGATGCCCATGTGTTAGGCATGCCCCAGTCCCGCCTTCACTACGCCTCCGACACGCCCCCAGAAACTTTGGTCATCTGTGCCTTTAAAAATATTACTTCAGCTGGCGGGGGACTCCCATCCCCCGCCAGCCCAGCCGAGGTCTTGTTTTAAGAAGTTTTTCCATCCTCGTGCGATTGAAAACTGCCTGCCTGCATCCCTTCCAGTTTCGGACTGAGTCTGACGTCGCAGCATGTTGACGTCCTGCACGTACAACGTGCTGCGACATCAGATTCAGTCTGAAACTGGAAGGGATGCAGGCAGGCAGTTTTCAATAGCACGAGGATGGAAAAACTTCTTAAAACAAGACCTCGGCTGGGCTAGCGGGGGTTGGGGGTCCCCAGCCAGCTGAAGTAATATTTTTAAAGGCACCGGACCGGAGGAAGCGGACCTCGGCGGGGGTAGGTGACGGCGGTAGGCGGGGGAGGGTTGACGGCGGTAGAGGGGTCCAGGGCGAAATCTGCGGGGGCCCAGGCCCCTGTGGCCCCACGCAGATACGCCCCTGGTTGGCGGACTACATGGGGATCATACTCAGAATATATTCTCTCTTCCTCTGTACTTGTTCTGTGGCTGGCTCAAATACCTTCACTCTTTTGCTTCCATGGCTATTTTCATGCCTACCCTTCCTAAGCATTGTGATTCAATCACACTAGCTTGTAAGATCTATAAAGCAGGAACTATCTCTGTTTAATGCATCTTTACAGGGCTGCATAATCAGATAGCACTTTGGAAATAAGTAATAGTAGTGGTAGCAGTAGAAGTCCATTTTCCTTGGAGTCAGAAAGTGTGACAGGGTTACAAATTTTTAATCTCTGCTTGTGAGATTGATACACTGATGGCTGGCCAAATAACTGTGTCCTACATATATCACTCTGGTTACTGAGGGGCCCTTTTACAGAGCGGTGGTAAGCCTAACGCAGGCTTACTGCTTGCTCTTTTGGAACTAATGCTGGCCCAACCGGCAGTCCCGCCCTGAGTGTGCACCATTTCTGGGGGAAAAAGAAAAACCCTGGAAATGGCTTGCGTGGCGGTATCCTGGTAGTAATTGGGCATCGCCGCACACTGCCCAGTTACTGCTGGGTTAGTGCGGGAGCCCTTATCGCCACCTCAATGGGTGGTGGTAAGGGCTCTCCATTGCATGGCTATGCGATAAGAGTTCTCTTAACACATGGCCATGTGTGCCTGGGGTTTTTTTTACCTCCTGTGGTAAAAAAAAAGCCCTGGTGCACAAGAAAAACAGCCCCCGCTGCCAGCACAGGGCCTTTTTTCCGGTAGCTTGGTAATAGGACCTATTAGAGGGCAACTCTATAACTGGATGCCTACAATGAGGCACTAGAGGATGCCTGGCAAGAGCCTATTCTATAAAGGAAATTGGCACCTGTAGAATCTCACTCATTTGTCTTTTAAACATGTCTCTAGGTGAAATCAAAGGTAATTTAGGACAATTTATTCCCCGGAGGCTACTTGGTCTAGTGTGGTTTTCTAGACTCTCAATCTGCCTCTTCATAATAGTATTTTCATTTATAATTGATACCTCAGCAGCTTGATGCATTTTAATCTGAGAAGTATTTTCAGTGCAGTTTGCCGATGTTTTAGGTGTCATAAATAGAATCCACCCCCCTCCTCCCCCTTAGTGGCTACTGAACAGAATCAGAGAGTGTTGTCCTACAGCCACCAGCCAGAAACTGAGCAAAAGCAATAAACACGTTTTTCTCTGCTTCCGACACAGGTCTGTCACAAAGCTGTGGGCTCTTCAGATAATTTTTTCTTTTGTTTTTTTGAAACCTTCTCCAGTAAAGGAAATACTTTGTTAAAGTACTGGAGCAAGCACAAAATTTCTTCTGCTTCTGAAAGTATGAGAGAAAATGGTGCCCTGCCTTAATGCTATTGATTATTATTATTATTATTATTATTTGTTACATTTGTATCCCACATTTTCCCACCTTTTGCAGGCTCAATGTGGCTTACATATAACCGTTAACGGCGTTACCGATTATGGTCTGAACAAATACATGGTATGAATGAATACAAAGTGATATTGCAGTAGCATGAGGTACATGTATGGTAGGTACAGTTGTGGGAACTTAGAGAGAAAAAGGGGAAGAAGAGTCAGGTAATATTCGTTACGGTCTTTGGTTGCATTGTGTCGCAGGTGAACAGGCATTTTTATGCTGGGTTGGTGGGGTATGCTCTTCTGAACAGGTCTGTCTTTAGTGCTTTCTGAAAATGTAGGTGGTCGAGGGTAGTTTTTATTGTTTTGGGCAATGCATTCCATAGTTTTGTGCTTAGGTAGGAAAAGGTGGTTGCACAGGTGGATTTATATTTGAGTCCTTTGCTGTTTGGGTAGTGGAGGTTTAGGTATGATCATGTAGATTTTGTGGTGTTCCTGGTTAGCAGGTCGATGACATCTGTCATGTATCCCGATGACTCTACTCTACTTATATCAGATTGTTCATTCCTTTTTACTTGGGGTTTCTATCTTTCTTTTTGGAATGTGCTAGTTTGAGACCAGTACTTAACTGTATGTTAGATCCCTTGTCTGTATCCACTCATTGCCTCATTTCTAGTTTGTCATTCATGAGTGAATTTATTAAATGGATAGTATATTTACAGCTGCATAATTTTGTGGATGAGCATATAACTTTCTTTACTTGCATCAACACAAATTCTGGTGAGGATATACCACAGAAATTCTCTCATGGTTTGATTCAGTCTTGTGGAGATTTTGTTCTGCTGCTTCTGGTTATTTGTTAATGTTTTTAGATATTACATCTATATTTGATATACTCGCTCCTTTTTATTTCAAATGTTTCCTGGATGTGCTGCACTCTTTCATTTTGCATGATTTTAATTATATTTCACCATTCATATGCAGCAGGTTCAAGCTGATGCAAAAGTATCTGAATAGGCTCATATTACATTTACAGCCTCATTTTAGAAAAGATGTTGGAGTCAGAATTAAGACATCCAGGTTACCATGTCTCAGGTTTCACTAGGATTTTAGAACAGCATCTGCTAATATAGAGGTTGTTCTAAAATACAGGAGAAATGGACATTAATGCATCAAATGCATACACCATAAACATCCATTTTATTTTACTTGTTTATAATTTTCCAATTACATCTAAGACAAAATTCCTGTACAGATACAACAAAATGCCATAAGGCAGTGTTTCCCAAGTCCAGTCCTAGAATACCCCTTGCCAATCAGGTTTTCAGGATATCCACAATGAATATGCATGAAAGAGATTTGCATATAATGGGGCAGTGTATGCAAATGAAGTTTATACATATTCATTGTGGATATCCTGAAAACCTGATTGGCAAGGGTTACTCTAGGACTGGACTTGGGAAACACTGCCTTAAGGGAATACGGAATAAATAGCCAACTTTAAAGGAAACACCACTAAACATAAAGTCCACGGCACTGTGGGGGAGAGAGAGTTACCAAAAAACTGTAAAGAAAAATAGCATGAAAATGAACTATCTTAGGGCCTCTTTTATCAACCAGTGCTAGAGGTTCCCGCGCAGCAATGCTGACAGAGTCCCGCGCAGCTTAATAAAAGAGACCCTTAATCAATTTAAGCAGAGAGCAGCTTAGAAACTCCAACTATTAATCATATTAACAGACTTCAAACTGCAGCTCTATTCAGAGAACTGGATATGACTCATCTGCTCCCGATGAAAGCAGTTAACTGCAAAGGGATCAAAGAATACATATTTGACTGACTGAAATTTAAATATTTATTTACATGGATACTTAAGGAAAAAGGAGTGCTCCAATTTGGAGAACTCCAGATTTCTGCAACAGAAACTTTCTCCTTCTTTGGGTCTCCTTATACAGGTCAGGAAAAATCCTGATCCATGAACCTAGAAAAGGAATTGACCTTTTCTTGAAAAACATGCGGAGTAGCCAGTCACAATCAGAAGCCAAAGCCAAAGTTAATGCCAAGATGGCCAAGGATACTGATTCAGTTCCAGAAGTCTCCAGTATTTCAGAAATATTCAAAACATCAACTTCAGGAACTTGATCCCCTTGAGGTGCACGTGTCTCTTGTATTTTTTGAAATTTTTGGTGAAATTATGAGTGACACAATTATTCTGGGCACTGAAATGATATACTTTTGTCACTGATTTTAGGGATTTAAGATTGTGTGAGTGGATGAATGAATGATTGGTATATTGGGATTTTAGATAATAATTGTTAGATTTATGATATTTAAAGATGTAATAAAGATGGATATAATTGTAACAGTTGTTGAGTATATTATATTGTTTTTTTGTAGAAGACAAATAGTAAATGCGAGATATTGGGGACATGGATTCCTCTGGCACCTGTAGAATCTCACTCATATATCTTTTAAACATGTCTCTATGTGAAATCGAAGGCAATTTAGGAAAATTTATTAGCTGGAGGTTACATAGACTAGTGTGGTTTTCTAGACTCTCAATCTTCCTCTTTTCATTTATAATGGATAAAGCTACAATGTAGTAAATTTAAAACGAATCGGAGAAAATATTTCTTCACTCAACGTGTAATTAAACTCTGGAATTCGTTGCCAAAGAATGTGGTAAAGGCGATTAGTTTAGCGGAGTTTAAAAAAAGGTTTGGACGGCTTCCTAAAGGAAAAGTCCATAGACCGTTATTAAATGGACTTGGGGAAAATCCACTATTTCTGGGATAAGCAGTATAAAATGTTTTGTACATTTTTGGGATCTTGCCAGGTATTTGTGACCTGGATTGGCCACTGTTGGAAACAGGATGCTGGGCTTGATGGACCTTTGGTCTTTCCCAGTATGGCAATACTTATGTACTTATGATGTATCACCCATGACCCGCTTGAACCATTTTAATCTGAGCAGCATTTTCAGTGCCTGTTTACTCAGCAGAGCACACCTGCGCTTGTAAGACAGTCAGCGAAGAGGCATTAACTTGAATATTAGCATTTACAGCCACAATCCGTGCCAAGAGGGCCTTACCCATCTCTACAACTGCATTCCAAATCATCTCCAAGAAATGTACTGGGGGACCCCAGAATGAAATCTCAGCAAGCTCGGCAAACTTTGGTCTTTTCCAGCACCAGCAGATGCCCCATCCATATGTGATGCACCTAACAAAAGTTGACCCGAAGAAGCAAAAACTTCTTCCTCTAACACTGTTTCCTTTCCTTCACAGGCTGGGGATGCCAACGTGTTGCATCAGGCACCAGTCTCTGAAACCAGCGATGCATCAAGAAGCGGTTGTGGTGGGGGTGTCTATAAGTTGGGAGTCAACAAGATGTGAGTGAGTGGGGGGGGGGAGTGAGGAGGGGGTATAGACCATATACTGATATTATGATTTTTTTTTTCCTATTTTGAATTCTTCATTGTTTGATTTTTCCATGGTAGAAACTGTCTAGGCCTGGTTTCTAGCTAGTTGATACACAATAAATGTTCTGTTAATTTTGCTAAGACTGAAGCTTTGTATTGAGAGATTCATCTTTGGTTTTTCTGGATATTTAATGTCTGGCAATTTTAATATTTATGTATTAATAGAGGTTAAGTACCTTGGTGTTATACTAGATTCCCATTTTAATTTGCACACTCATATGAGTGTGACTATTCTGAAACTCTGCAAGCTTAAGCCTTTGAAGGAACTTATTCATTTTCATCAGGTGATACAGGGTTTAATTCAACCTTTTTTGGATTGCAACTCGCTGTATGTTGGCATGCATTTTTCAACTACCAGGGGTTCTCCAAAGTGTGCAAAATGTAACTGTGCATTTTCTATTGGACTGTAAAAAATATGAGCATCTTACCTTATGTTTGGTGTCCCTTTATTAACTATCAGTGGTTGAAATTTAATGGGCTTTCTCTCATTTGCTGCACCGAGTATCTGTGGCACAGCTTTGTAAAAGAAGTCCTTAGGAAGCAGCAGTGGCGTAGCTACGTGGGGCCAGGGGGTGCCTGGGCCCCAATAGATTTGGCTCTGGACCCCCTGCTGATGACTCTCTCGACCCCCCCTCCCGCCGCCAACCCTCCCCCGCTGTTGCTGTGGGCTAACTTTGCTGGTGGGGGACCCCTATCCCCGCCAGCCAAGGTCCTCTTCTTCCCGCAAAGGCTTCGTTCTGTTTTTGACATCCTGCACATTGTACGTGCAGGATGTCAGACTCACAGAACGAAGCCTTGCAGATCAGCTGATCTGCAAGGCTTTGTTCTGTTCTGAGTCTGACGTCCTGCACGTACAATGTGCAGGATGTCAAAAACAGAACGAAGCCTTTGCGGGAAGAAGAGGACCTTGGCTGGTGGGGATAGGGGTCCCCCACCAGCAAAGGTAGGCGACGATGGCGGGGGAGTGTTGGTGGCAGGAGGGGGGGTCGAGAGGGTCGTTAGCGGGAGGGGACTCGTCAAAGTTGGTGGTGGTGGCGGCGGCGGTGGGGGGGTTCGGCAATGGCGGGGGGGTTGGCGGCACCGGGAGGACTCAAATGTGCCCCCTCACCTCGGGCTCTGGACCCCCCTCCCGCCGAAGTCTGGCTATGCCTGGGAAGCAGTTAAAGACTTTTTTAAAAGAGGCTTTTGATTTTTTTAATGTACTGGGCTTTGGAAGTATCAGTGGATTTTAGTTAGGTGTGGTTTGTGTCTGTTTGCTTTATATGACTTTTTCAAATGTCGATTTGTGATCAGTTCAGAATTTTAGATGGATAGGCTACTAATAAATACAGTCCTGTTGTGTGTCTTCCTGCCTGACCGTAGACATCATCATCCATGGGATTTGGATAAGTCATGCAGGTATAGGTTTGTTTGGCTACTTGACAAAGGGTTTCAACATGATTGGGTAAAGTGCTCCACAATGGCTTCTCTCCCATCTCATTTCCCTCTCCCAGGGTGGCTCCATAATGAGCCTTTGCTGAAAAATGAAATGAATGGTGATTTGTTTAAAATCATAGTTTCATTCATTAAGTTTGGCAAGAGCAAAATAAACCCAAAAAGGTGCCCATTCATTGTGTTTGCCCGAAAGAATAATGCTCATAGCATGAACTATATCACTCATTATTTTTGTAAAGATTTTTCAGTAGCTAAGCAACACTGCTACAAATTGATCAAAAGCTTGTTTCATTTCAAACATACAATTTAAACTTGAAACGCATTAGGCCTGCTGTCAGTGCTTTCTGTTTGTCATCTCTTGCTAGAATGTGCTCCCGAGGCTCTTTTTGATTGTAAAACATTTAACAGTTTGGATTCTATTGTATTTTGTTTAGTTACATGAAGAAAGTCTAGCACTATCACAAAACTCAAGACCACTTTTAATGAGTACACCTGCTAGCAACCCAAGATAGAAAAAAAAAGACAAAAAATATCCTTCTTGCTTTCCTTAAAGTTAAAAATAAGTTAGAAGAACAAGTTTACTGTATTACATGAGTGCCAGAATCAAGGTACAGTTTATTTAGAAGAAAACATATCGTTTATCATTTATTAATTTTCCTATACCATATCTATTTGCTGAGCAAGTCAGAACAGTTTACAATATATTAAAAAAGATTAAACACAATAAGAAAAGAACACCATAAAATCATAGGACAGATTCCATTCATAATCATTCGTACAAGGTACATAAAACAACCCGGAAATCAAACAAACCCTTCACAACAATAAAAAGTAACAGATATTCTAATTTCTGGTATTTAAACAAGTCCAGAGATGGCAAATGTACAATATTTCTCATCGCAGAGACCCCTACTATCTGGGATGAACCCACATAGGAAATCTACTGTAGCTGCATTTAATTTTTGAAAGGGCGACTATAATAAAATGAGGAAAATGGTTAAAAAGAAGCTAAAACGATTGACTGCTAAGGTTAGAAAACTATTTAGGTGACCTACTTAGGTGACGGTAAGGGCTCTCACGCTAACCTGGTGGTAACCCCCCAGTGGTTAAAAAAATTTTTTGTCACACCGAAAATGGTCCATACTGGGGTGGCACTACTGCCAACTCCTGCATTAGGCCGGATTGGTGCATGACAAAGCGGCAGTAACTCTACCGCCGCTTTGTAACTGGGTGCCTTAGTATAGTTAGAGTTTATTTTGGTAATTTCAATCTCATATACAATTACCAGCTAAGACACAAAAAAACCACAGTCCAATAGAGCTAAGTATAATCAACTGATGGTCATTTTCCTTTCTGCTGCTGTGTTATCATTGTGTAAGTGTATGTTTCTAGTTTAACATTTTAAAAGATGCTATTAAGCTCCATTATCAGGCACATTTGCTGCAAAAAAGACATACAAAAGGCTCTGTAATTGAAGTACGGCTTTGATATATTTAATAGAATGTAAAACTGCTGTTCCCTTTTAATGGGGATGATTTATACACATTAGCAGTAATGCAATGTCTCTTCACTATCCTCTTATCATCACAATGTCCCCTTCTTGGGTTTATTTGGAAACTGTAATGCCATATATAAATATATTTACAATGTTTTATCACCAATTTGCTACCTATTGAATACTCTTTGAACTTTATCTAAAATCTAAAAAAGTAAAGAGCCATCTGAAAATTCATTGTTAGTATCAGGTATTCAGAAAAAGAGAAGCTGATGTTGATCCAATCATTTGCGTGGAGTATAGGAAAATTACAGTCCGATGTTAAAAAGGATTTATATATTCATCGGCAGCCAATGACCCCCTGATTCTATAAAGCTCACCAAAAATTATGTGCTCAGATACAGGCACATTCCCAATCTGTGTGCTCACTTTTTACTGTGGCTTTATAGGAGGACCCCTTAATCTGGGAACATGGTAGGCCAGCATTTGTTTTAATTTCGTTATGATGGTCTTCTCATCTATTTTGTGTGGATGTTTACTTTCCTGTTGTAGGTTTTCACATACATTATTTCTATTTTATCGTAAACCTCTTTGATCTGAGTGCCAGTAAAGGTGGTATATCAAATACAACTAAATCAAACTAAACATGGTGATGCAAAGGCATATCATTTTACACAAACTACATGTAAGTGCATTCTGGTACGGAATTTGGGTGGGTGCTATATGTGGGCCTGCTCCGAAGCAGGCATAAACACCTGCAGCTTTAAATCTAGCTGTGATTTCTGTCAGTTTACCTGCTGTATTTTGAAAACACACAAAGACACCTATTTGTCATAAAATAGGCTACAATTAGGTACCTACATGGTCTTACATATAGGCAATCTGTAAAATTATAAAATTACCCTCAATTCAGATAGCAGCACTAAAGGGTAAATTCATTGAGGTGCGGTAAGATTGCCGTTTACTGCACCTTGATGCTCCTGTGTGATCCCAGTACCACAGGTTGCAGAATCCCAGGCCAGGAGAATAAGGCCAGTTATGAATCATCTTGCAAGAAGCATTATTCCCACAAAGCCGTGGCCCAATGCTGTTAGACCACCAGTACATACAGTATTTTGTGCGGTGACTTAAATATCACTGCGGTATTTTTAGTCAAGTGGTGTTAGGGTGCTTTAGGTCATGGTAAGGGCCACATAATGCACATTAAGGCCCTAATGCCACTTGATGAATCCTCCCCCACCACCAAGGGGGGAAGTTATCAACATAGGTTCCTGTTAAATTAGATTTTAGCACAAGTCCGGCTATTTTAGCACAGGGTCTTATTGCATAAAATGGGATCCTGTGGTAAAATAACCCAACTTGTAGTAAAATAACCGAATTTAACAAGAGACCACATTGACAATTCCCCCCCCCCCCCCCCCCCAATATCTGCATTAATCTAAGTACTGGTCCTTTAAGAAAGTTGTCATACCAACACACTATCAGGCCCATATGTTTTAGAGTTCATGTACATGAACACCATGACAATAAAGCTCTCTTTTGTTTTAATTGGCTGAGATATGTTGCCAGTTTATGTAGTCTAGGCAACATGAGAGCGGTTCTATAAGCGGGCTCCTAATGTAAGCACCAAGAATGTGCTTATTTTGAGCCAATTCCATAAAGAAAAGAAGGTGTGTATTTTTCTTAATAGAATACTAGCACAAACGATCAAATGCATGCCACCGAACTGATATAAATGCTTGCGTCTAGATTGAATGCTAATTGGCCCCAACTTGAATTTGTGTGCACATCTTACTATGTGCTATGCTATAAAAATGTGCACCCTAATCCTATAGTGCGCAACCCAAAAGGGGGCAGGGGCATGGGAGGTGCATTTGGTTGTTCGGGTTGTTCCTAAAATTTGTGCGCACTGTTATAGAATACTGTGAATGTGTGCCTCAAGCGGGAGCAAGGAATTTCACCTAGTTTCAGGAAGGTTAAGTCCTGGTGCCCAAATGTGGGTGCTGAAATTGGCACCACTCACTACTATTTTATACTGTGTGCTTATCTTTGAGTGCCCATTATAGAACAGCATTGAGTGCTGACTTTTTTCGGCACCGTATTGAATCTAGCCCTATATGTTCACATATCCATGTAAATAACTAGAATATAAGCATGTGCTCTTGACACCTAATGTAGGAACTCCTTATAGAATTACCCCATGTGTGTTCACCGGTTATGGTTTGTTAGATAACGTATCAATAGGATAGAGGGATTTTAACTTTCTATTAGGAATTATTTTGTGCTTATCATGATTTTTTTCTTATTGCCTTTATTCTTTCTTATCAAAATAAACCACTGTGTTGAACATTGGCTGTAAAAGCAGAATAGAACACATGGAAAATGTAATTAAGTGAAATTAAATGTAAAGCAGCTATCCCCTAATTAAAGACAACAATCTATAAAAGTGGAATGAATAAATTATCAAAAAACCTCAATTACTGGAAAATGTCTTGCAGATCATATCATTAAGTGGGATTTTTGATTCTTTTGTTCTTTTTTTTTTTTGTTACAGTTCATGTAATGTTAGTATTCTATGATATTGTTCATTGTCCAGCAAATTAATTCTAAGCATATCATAATTCCTTAGCTACTGTACTCTAATGGTGAGAAAGACTAAGACTATTCCTTGCCAAGAACCCATTATTCATTTGGCAGTATGTTGAAATAGCATTCCTGAATAAACTCATTATACTGGACAAATAAATATCTAATTGATATAATTAAGAAATGTTGATTTTGACACTTGGTGGCTTAATATTTTACAAGCCAAATCAAACTTTAATATGTCCAAAGCTTAGATAGTAATTTAGGAGACTGATTGGGGTTATGGCTTTTAAACATTTCCACTAAGAAGAGTGTCTGTTGCTGTAGTATATAACCAAAAAGCCATATTTATTTATAGATTCTAATAAAAGGAGGAAAGATCTCAGTTGTCAGCCCCATGGACATATAAATTCTCCAGTCTTTAAGAACATCAATGGTCATAAAAATCTCCTTATATTAAACAAAAGTGAGACTTTGGGGAAAAATTAACTTATCTTTTATTGTACAAATAAAAAATGAAATATTTCAAATATTCTCTTTGTTTTCAAGATACTCTCTGCACATTTGCCGGAAATAAAGCCAACAATGACCACTTTTTCATCTCTATGGTTTCCTCAGGGCATTCTACTAGTGAACATTTTTTTCATGTTTCACTTCACTGTATCATTTGCTCACTTCTATCAAAATTATCAGGAATACAGGCAGGTTAACTGTAAACAAAAAAATCTTTTATTTTTAATTTCAAAATACCATTTTGAACAAGGTTTTGTGCTCTGGTTTATCTTTTTAGGCCATTTTTCAAAAATTGAACAAGTTAAAAATGCAAACGATAAAGCCATTGTAATAAAGGAGGGGCCATCATTTTTAGAAGATTGGTCCCCTAGACAACCCAGGAGAGCAATGGGACACCCCAGGGGGGCACTGTTGTGGACTTCATATAAATGCTTCCAGGTACACATCTCACCATTGCTCCCTTATCTTGTCTGCTGAGCCCTCCAAAACCCACCCACAACCCACTATTCCCAAATGTACACCACTACGATAGCCATTATAGGTGACTGGGGCACCTATATGTGGGTACACTGGAGTTTTAGTGAGTTTTGGAGGGCTCACAGTTTCTACCATGTGTAACAGGTGGGGGAGGTATGGGCCTGGGTCCACCAGTGTTCTGAATCAGTTGAAGGTTTTTCAAGAGCTTTGAGGCTAGCCCCAGGTAGACGACATTGCAGTAATGAAGGTGAAGCAATATTAGCAGATGTACCAATAAAGCAAAAGCACTTAGCTCAAAGTAAGATCGAACAAATCATTCTTTCCTCAGCTTGAAAAATGTTTTTCTCCACAATTGATTTATTTGTGGCTCAAAAGACAAGGAATAATCTAAAGCAATATCCAAAGGACTTTTCCTTGCCTGGCACAATATCATCAGTAGCCAGGTTTATACAATTAGGCTCACTAGTGTTTTTAGCGTGTTCTAAAAATTAGCATGCACTAGTGCTAGAGATACCCATAGGAATATATGGGTGTCTCTAGCATTTAGAGCATGCTAATTTTAGCGTGATCAAAAAGCGCTAGCGTATTTTATTGAACAGGGCCCTAAGTGTAATAACACCAGGATTTAAACCAAAGGATCTTAGTTTTGAATCCTCTTCATGCAATAATTCACCTTTTGTAAAATATCTAAAATATCTTCAGAAACAAGTAACAATATTAAAATATCATCCGTATAAGAAAGTTGGAGTTCTCCAGGCTTCAACCCAATCTTACCCAAAGGAGTCATAAAAAAAATTAAAAAGCACAGAGCATAGGGGAGAACCCTGAGGCACTTCCCAACCTGGAAACCAAAACCGAGGGCCCCTTTTACCAAGCTGTGGCAAAAAGGGGCCAGCGCTGGTGTCAGCGTCTGTTTTACACACATGCCGAGGCCCCCTTTTACCACAGCTGGTAAAAGGGAAATATCGCCGTCCTGCAGGAAATGGCCATGCGGCAAATAAAGTACTTGCTGTGTGGCCATTTCAGGGGGGAGCTCTTACCACCACCCATTGAGGTGTCGGTAAGGGCTCCCGCATTAACTCGGTGGTAACCGGGCAGCGTGCAGCACTGCATGATTACCACCAGGTACACTCCTAGGGGTGCTCTAGGGGTGGGAAGTACCGCTGGGCTGCTGCGGTAGCCCGGCAGTACTTCCTGTGTAGCAAGCGGTAAGCCCGCGTTGGGTTTACCACTGCTTAGTAAAAGGAGGCCTTAGAGAGCAAATTATTTTTCCAAACACAATAACTTTGATTCCCTCCAAAATCCTGAAACCAATTAATGACTGAACCTGCATAACAAATTTCATTTAATTGTTCGATCAAAAAGGTACGATTTATAGCATCAAAAGCAGCAGATATATCAAACTGAAGGAGTATAGCTTGTCTACCCAGACTTAACTGCTTCTTGATATTTATTTATTTATTGGGATTTATAAACCAGCTTTATGAAGAGATTCGCCCAAGGCAGTATACAGCAGGTACAGTTTAACATAAAACTTACAATTTTGTTAGCAGCATAACAATAGTGTGATAACCAAGAATAAACATAAATATAATAGGTGAGGTAAACTTGAAAACAGTAAATTGAAACCTAATAATAGAACTACTGTGAAACAGTATCAAAAATATATACATTTAGCAGCACTGGAATTCAAATACCAGAGATATAATACACCTAACAAGCATGCATTAGAACATTCAACTAACCGAGATATGATGCTAAAGGTTTTCTACAATACGGCTTACCATACAGCTGAGGGACCAAGAGCAGATGTATGATGGGAACAAGATGCGTGGCACAGAGTCAGTTGGGATAATTTGATAGTTTGCTAAACATTAAGGCAAGTTCTGTGTATAGTTAAGCAAGAGATAAGAAACTGATCTAAGTTACATTGCGTGTAGCAAGCTAGTCCAGGTGCAGATGCGATACTAAAACCAATAAAAGAGTTTTGGTGCTATGAGAAGAGTGCACATTGGAAATTTTCTGAAATAAGCAGAAAATAAGTTCACATAAGTTTCAGTAATCTTAGTAAGGAGAGGAATACTGGTGACTGGGCGATAGCTAGATGGTAAGGCTTAATCTGTTTGGTACTAAATAATGTGCAGTATGTTGCATTAAATTGTTGATGGGCACATAGTTCTACCAAAATACACTTGAAATATTTATATATTTGTGAATTATTTATAGGTATGTTGAAGGTAACTTAACAGTAAGAAATATGAGTGTAATGATTCTTGTCAACTTCTGTCTGCATCTGTAGGCCTTTCAATTGACTCTGAGAGGTCACTAAAGTGAAAACCAGTCTACTGTACTTTCCATTAGGCCACTTCAACAGTGTAATAAAAATATCATATTGCCCTTTTTCAGACACATTAAACGTATTCTCTTGAATATGACACCACTGTGGCTTGCAAACGTTGCATGGATGATTGATAGAGGTGAACTAAATATATGGTTTTATAATGAATATTTACTCCCATTTCAAACTATGGAGTTTTATTTCCATTTCATAATTTCTTTTGTTATGCTGATTGTAGAGACTGAATTAATGGAAACTGAATAAAAATAAAATATATTTTTAAAGGAAGGTGATCAGGTATGGTTATCCACTAAATTTATGCCCAAAACTTAATTGTGCAAAGTTGGGCCCTAAGTTTATCGGTCGATATGTCATTAGAAAGGATAAACCCTGATGTGTGTGAATTGTAACTTTCTTTCATTTTTGAGATAATATGGGCTACAAATTTTGGTGCCTTTTAACTAAAGCTTAACTCAAACTAATGGAATTTAGTGCAAGCTAAATGCTAAGAAGATCATTTTGGGGTCCTTTAACCAAACGGTGATAAACGGGGGTCCTGTGATGGCTTCAGTGCACAGGTTTGCCGTGCGCTGAGGTCCCCTTTTATCACTGCTCCTGCTGTCTTCCCTCTGTTTCCTCCATCTCTAGGGTGCCCTTATCTATCAAAGATGTGATTAAAATCCTTGGAGTCCTTATTGACAGACATCTCACCTTTAAATCTCACATCTCTGTGATTGTTCACAAATCATTCTTTGTGCTCCGACAAATAGGTCTCACAAGATCTCTTTTCAATAAATTTCCACTTTGCCTTCTTATACAGTCTCTTCTGATCTCACGCCTTGACTATTGTAATTTCCTTCTCCATGGCTTTCCACAGTACCAACTGAATAGATTACAATTGATTCAAAATACAGCTATTAAATTAATATATGATACAAAAAACTTTTTTGACGTGATTGTCTCCTTTCTCCTCCAGGCAGAACATTGGTTACCTATACAATACCAGATTGCCTTCAAGATTATTGTAGCTACCTTTCAAGTTCTTCATTCTGGTCTGCCTCTTTTCTTATTTAAACATCTCATACCTTATTCTTCAACTCGTACCTTACGTTCTTCCCAACATCTTTTCGTAGTACCTTCATTCCTTCATGTACGCTCACACCTTGCAAGAGCCACATTGTTCTCAGTTGTTTCACCTACTCTATGGAAGACTATCCAGCTTATAATCAAAAGAGAAAAATGCCTATATTGCGACCCAAATCGGGAGATGGGCGTCTTTCTCCCGTGGGCGCCCAAATCGGTATAATCGAAAGCCCATTTTGGGCGTTTCCAAATGCAATCCATCGCGGAAACGGGTAAAGTTGACGGGGCGTGTTGAAGGTGTGGTGAAGGCGGAACTGGGGCGTGGCTATCGGCCAAGGAGAGATGGGCGTCTTTAGCTGATAATCGAAAAAAAAGGCGTTTTTATTGCAATTTTGGGTCACTTTTTTTGGACCTTTTTTTTCACGAACAGGTCCCAAAAAAGTGCCCCAACTGACCAGATGACCACTGGAGGGAATCGGGGATGACCTCCCCAGACTCCTCCAGTGGTCACTAACCCCCTCCCTCCAAAACAACCCCACTTTAAAAACTTTTTTACCAGCCTGTATGCCAGCCTCAAATGCCATACCCACCTCCATGACAGCAAAATGTGTTCTATCCTGTGACAGTCTTTCCCTGGTTCTGATGTGGCTCTCGGGTGAGTGTGACACCTTTTCTGTTAAGGGCACTGCAGAGTCACATCAACAATGCATTGTGGTGGGTGTAGGGTATTGGGCTCCGTGATTCCACTAGCTTGTGGCAAATGCTCACGATGTTGGTAGTTGGTAGGCTCTACTCCCATGGTGCTTTTCCCCCTGTTACTGGGTCAGAGTGTGCCCTGTTTTGTTTCCGGTAGTCCATGAAGTAGTGGCCATTTTTGTAAGCCAGTTTTAGATCCCTTTCATGTGTTAGCCACGTTACAGAACCTAGTTCTTACCTTGAATGTGGCTGAAAGAGGGCATTGTACACCATTCTGCCAGCTCGGACCTACTGCTCATCTCAGTACCAGGGAGACTCGCTGCCAGTGGGGCACAACCTCTGATCTGCAGTTAACTGTGAGTAAGCGTGCTTATTCCAATAAAGGACGTTTTCGTAGAGATTAGTCTTCAGGTGTCAACTGGTGTGCCAATGTTATATAGCAGCAACAAGTCCTAGAGACTTGCATGTATGCAGGTTCCTGGAGTACTTTTAGTGGGTACCGCAGTGCACTTTAGCCAGGTGGACCCAGACCCATCACCCATACCTGTAACATTTGTGCTGATAAATGGGAGGCCTCCAAATCCCACTGTACCCACATGTAGGTGCCCCCTTCACCCCTAAGAGCTATGGTAGTGTTGTACATTTGTGGATAGTGGGTTTTGGGGGAGGGGGGTTGTGTGCTCAGCACCCGTGGTAAGGGACCTATGCATGTGGGAGCATTGTCTGAAGTCCACCGCACTGACCTCTAGGGTGCCCAGTTGGTGTCCTGGCATGTCAGGGGGCGAGTGTACTACGAATCGTGGCCCCTCCCATGGCCAAATGGCTCGGATTAGGACGTTTTTGAGCTGGGCATTTTTAGTTTGGTGTCCTGGCATGTCAGGGGGCGAGTGTACTACGAATCGTGGCCCCTCCCATGGCCAAATGGCTCGGATTAGGACGTTTTTGAGCTGGGCATTTTTAGTTTCCATTATCGCTAAAAAAACCAAATACCCAGCTGAAAAACATCCATTTTTTCGAAAATATGGTCTGTCCAGCCTCTTCACGTACCCGTTTTCGGACATAGACGCCCATGGAGATAGGCATTTACGTTTGATTATGCCCCTCCACGGAGCTCATTTTCAAAAGAGAAAAATGTCCAAAAAGTGTCATAAATCTGCATTTGGACGTTTTTCTCACAGAAACTTCCAAATAGGTATTTTCAAAACTAATTTTTAGACGTTTGTCTATGAAGTCCATCAGAAGTGCATTCAGATTACAAGGGAGTGTGTCAAGGACATGTTAAAGGTGAGATCTGGGCGTTCCTAACACTTGGACGTTTTTCAGCCATAATGGAACAAAACAAAACCATCCAGGACTAAAACTAAGACATTTTGAGCTAGACCTGTTTTTATAATGAATAAGGCACAAAAAGGTGTCCTAAATGACCATTGCAGAGAATCAGGGATGACCTCTCCTTACTTACCCAGTGGTCACTAACCCCCTCCCACCCCACAAAAATGTGATTTAAAACATTACTTGCCAGCCTCTATGCCAGCCTCAGATGCTATACTCAGGTTCATTAGAACAGCATGCAGGTCCCTGGAGTAGTCTAGTGGTGGGTGCAGTGCACTGCAGACAGGTGAACCCAGGCCCATACCTCCACCTACCTGTTACACTTGTAGAGGAAACTGTGAACCCTCCAAAACTCACTAGAAGCCCACTGTACCCACATATAGGTGCCCCTTTCACACATAAGGGCTATGATACTGGTGTACAGTTGGGGGTAATGGGGTTTGGTTTTTTTTTGGAGGGGCTCAGCAGACAAGATAAGGGAGAAATAGTAAGATGTGTACCTGGCAGAATTTTACAAAGTCCACTGCAGTGCCCCCTAGGGTGCCCTGTTGCTTTCCTGGGATGTCTGGGGGACCAGTCTACTAAAAATGCTGGCTCCTCCTACATCCCAATGGTTTGATTTTGTGCATTTTGCACTTGGACTTTTTTGGGTTTTTTTGGAAAATGGACCAAAAAACAAAATGCCCAAATCACAACACCTTTTTCAAAACAGTATTCTCAAAAAAAAAAAATAAATAAACGTTTTTCTTTTATGAAAATGACCTCCTTTCCTATACAGATTTTGGAGTTTTTTGCAAAACGTCCAAAGTCGGACTTAGACGTCGTATTGAAATGCCCCTCCACACCTCTTTACTTATGAAGTGAACTTTCATTCCTAAGATTTAAAGCAATCCTTAAAGCTGATTTTTTTTCTCTAAAACGTTTGCCCCAAACCTAGATGATGAAATGACGATGTTACTTCTCCCCTGCTCCTTCACTACTACTTGCAGTGAGACAACCTTTCCACTGTCTTGTAAGCTCTTCTCGCTCCCCTCTTCCTTTATTTATTTATTTATTTACTAGAATGTATTTCCACCTTTTTAAAGGAATTCACTCAAGGCGGTGGTGTACAGTACGAATAAGTCAAACATAATAAGTAATTGACAATTACAGCAGTAAAAATATTCCAACAACAATACAAAGTATGGCATAGTATGATAAGAGTAGCCTAGTGGTTAGTGCAGCGGACTCTGATCCTGGGGTCACTTAACCCTCCATTGTCCCAGGTACAAATAAGTACCTGTATATAATATGTAAACCGCTTTGAATGTAGTTGGAAAAACCACAGAAAGGCGATATATAAGTCCCATTCCCTTTCCCCCTTTCCCTGATACATTACAATGGCCTTATGCGTCCTTCCCTATGTTAATTTTAATTCTATTTTACTTCTTTTTGAGTTAATTTCCTTTGTAATCCTACTCACCTCTTGTTTCCATCCTCCCACTTCAATTCTAATATTTTTAATATGTAAACCGCTTATATAATTATTTGTAGTATATTAAATGAAATTGAATTATGAACTGTCAATTGTCAACTATTTGCAATTTATAATTTATTTATAATCCTATAAGAGCCTGTGTGTAGTTACATGTGCCATATACATGTAAGTGCTGAGATAATCTGTACTCTGCTTTATTCAATAGATAGTGTGCAAGTGCCTTAGGGTTCCTTTTACTAAGGCACACTAAAAAGTGTCCCGTGCTACTTTTAGCACATGAGTTTTCCAGGCGCTGAGGCCACTCTTAGCTTGTCAGTACAATGGCCGCTTCTTCTTTTTTTTTTTAATAATGGCCTCACGCTAATTTCCCAATTAGCGCCTGACCTTTACCGTGGGATCCCCTACTGCCACTTATTTAGTGGGCACTAAGGGCTCCCTCGCTACTCCTGCACTAATTGAGCATCAAGCAGTAATGTGCCTTCACGATTACCATGGGCACACCTACTCTCCACCCATGGGCATGCCTCTTGCGCTGAAAAATAAAAAAATATTTTCCAGCGCAGGATTAGCACATGCTAAGCCGAAAACACCGCAGGTCGCCTCAGCGCATCCCAGAATAGTGACCTCTTAGCACACAGTAGGCCCACGTTAGGCCTACCATGCCTTAATAAAAGGGCCCTTTAGTGCGTAACTCAAGTGAAGCTGAGGCGGAGCTGAGAGGGACATGGATGTGTCTATATGTTACATGCGTATCTGATATAAGGCTATAAGTTATACACATATCAAGGAACACAAAGGCACATCCATTTACACCTTCCATTGACTGGGCATAATTGTTTGCACCTAAATTTAGGCTATGTTAATGCCAACTTATGTTAGTATTCCATAATGGCATCATGATGCACTGCCATATCTTGCTAAGGATGTAAAAATAATTGAAGCGGTGCAAAGAAAAGCTACGAGAATGGTATGGGATTTGCGTTACAAGACGTATGAGGAGAGACTTGCTGAACTAAACTCTGGAGGAAAGGAGAAACAGGGGTGATATGATACAGACGTTCAAATATTTGAAAGGTATTAATCTGCAAACGAACCTTTTCCGGAGATGCGAAGGTGGTAGAAACGAGAGGACATGAAATGAGATTGAAGGGGGCAGACTCAAGAAAAATGTCAGGAAGTATTTTTTCATGGAGAGAGTGGTGGATGCTTGGAATACCCTCCCGCGGGAGGTAGTGGTAATGAAAACAGTAACGGAATTCAAGCATGCGTGGGATAAGCATAAAGGAATCCCTTGCAGAAGGAACGGATCTTCAGGAGCTTAGTCGAGATCGGGTGGCAGAGCCGATGGTGGGAGGCAGGACTGGTGGTTGGGAGGCAGGGATAGTGCTGGGCAGACTTATACGGTCTGTTCAAGAGCCGGTGGTGGGAGGCGGGGCTGGTGATTGGGAGGCGGGGATAGTGCTGGGCAGACTATAAGGTACAGTGGGGGAAATAAGTATTTGATCCCTTGCTGATTTTGTAAGTTTGCCTACTGACAAAGACATGAGCAGCCCATAATTGAAGGGTAGGTTATTGGTAACAGTGAGAGATAGCACATCACAAATTAAATCCGGAAAATCACATTGTGGAAAGTATATGAATTTATTTGCATTCTGCAGAGGGAAATAAGTATTTAATCCCTCTGGCAAACAAGACCTAATACTTGGTGGCAAAACCCTTGTTGGCAAGCACAGCGGTCAGACGTCTTCTGTAGTTGATGATGAGGTTTGCACACATGTCAGGAGGAATTTTGGTCCACTCCTCTTTGCAGATCATCTCTAAATCATTAAGAGTTCTGGGCTGTCGCTTGGCAACTTGCAGCTTCAGCTCCCTCCATAAGTTTTCAATGGGATTAAGGTCTGGTGACTGGCTAGGCCACTCCATGACCCTAATGTGCTTCTTCCTGAGCCACTCCTTTGTTGCCTTGGCTGTATGTTTTGGGTCATTGTCGTGCTGGAAGACCCAGCCACGACCCATTTTTAAGGCCCTGGCGGAGGGAAGGAGGTTGTCACTCAGAATTGTACGGTACATGGCCCCATCCATTCTCCCATTGATGCGGTGAAGTAGTCCTGTGCCCTTAGCAGAGAAACACCCCCAAAACATAACATTTCCACCTCCATGCTTGACAGTGGGGACGGTGTTCTTTGGGTCATAGGCAGCATTTCTCTTCCTCCAACACGGCGAGTTGAGTTCATGCCAAAGAGCTCAATTTTTGTCTCATCTGACCACAGCACCTTCTCCCAATCACTCTCGGCATCATCCAGGTGTTCACTGGCAAACTTCAGACGGGCCGTCACATGTGCCTTCCGGAGCAGGGGGACCTTGCGGGCACTGCAGGATTGCAATCCGTTATGTCGTAATGTGTTACCAATGGTTTTCGTGGTGACAGTGGTCCCAGCTGCCTTGAGATCATTGACAAGTTCCCCCCTTGTAGTTGTAGGCTGATTTCTAACCTTCCTCATGATCAAGGATACCCCACGAGGTGAGATTTTGCGTGGAGCCCCAGATCTTGTCGATTGACAGTCATTTTGTACTTCTTCCATTTTCTTACTATGGCACCAACAGTTGTCTCCTTCTCGCCCAGCGTCTTACTGATGGTTTTGTAGCCCATTCCAGCCTTGTGCAGGTGTATGATCTTGTCCCTGACATCCTTAGACAGCTCCTTGCTCTTGGCCATTTTGTAGAGGTTAGAGTCTGACTGATTCACTGAGTCTGTGGACAGGTGTCTTTCATACAGGTGACCATTGCCGACAGCTGTCTGTCATGCAGGTAACGAGTTGATTTGGAGCATCTACCTGGTCTGTAGGGGCCAGATCTCTTACTGGTTGGTGGGGGATCAAATACTTATTTCCCTCTGCAGAATGCAAATAAATTCATATACTTTCCACAATGTGATTTTCCGGATTTAATTTGTGATGTGCTATCTCTCACTGTTACCAATAACCTACCCTTCAATTATAGGCTGCTCATGTCTTTGTCAGTGGGCAAACTTACAAAATCAGCAAGGGATCAAATACTTATTTCCCCCACTGTATGTGCCCTGAAGAGCACAGGTACAAATCAAAGTAGGGTATACACAAAACGTAGCACATATGAGTTATCTTGTTGGGCAGACTGGATGGACTGTGCAGGTTTTTTTCTGCCGTCATCTACTATGTTACTATGTTATACCATCTAGAATTCACTCAGTGCTTGACATTGATGTGACTATTCTGATATGCCCAGTTAAAGAATTGCCCTCCTAGGCTTCACACCAGAAGCGCTTCTTCTCAAACGCTACTTGTCCAAAGTTCCAAGTTCATCAGGCTAAAGAGAATTTGGTGCCATTTTCAGATCTCATAGCGCTAAGCTCCTAAGACTTTTCCCCACCCTAGAACTGCCCCTATTTTCACCTACTATTTATGTCCCTTACCTTCCTAAACTAAGGCGTTTAGGGAAATTTTTAAGTATAAATTTAGGGGTTGATATTCAAAGTGAGTTAACCGGCCAGAGACAGCTTCTGGTCTGTTAAATTGCTTATTCGAGGGTATTTGCTGGTATCCAGTGGTACTTGACCAGTTAGTGCCACTGAATATCACCACAGAGTGCTAAACTCAAAGCTGGCTATTTTGCAGGTGGACCAGGGGCAGAGTTGATACTTATGTGGTTAAGTGCCAGTATTCAGCACTTAACCACCTAAGTTTTGTGGTCAGATTGGACCAAATAAAAGCTAGACCTAGCTATGTATTATTGCTTACTAGTAAAAAAGGCCCGTTTCTGGAATGAATGAAACGGGCGCTAGCAAGGTTTTCCTGGGAGTGTGTATGTTTGAGAGAGAGAGAGCCAGAGTGAATGTGCGGGTGTGTGACAGAGTGAGACTGTCTGTGTGACAGTGTGTGTGTGGGAGAATGAGAGTGTGTGACAGGGCCCCCTCCCCTGTTCCTAATGCCCCTCACCCCGTTCCCTCCCCTCCTTTTCCTCCTTCTTCCCACACTTTGTGTTCCTTAAGGCTTTCAAAAGTCTATGTACCCCCGTGGCCCTAACGCCCAGTATCCGGATACCCCACCGCTTTCCTCCTCACCCCTCCCCCAAGATGTAATACTTTCACGTCCTTCATTTTTTTTTAAGTGTCCTATTTACCCTGTGTAGAAATGCCCGGCATTCAGATTGTGTTCCTCTCGTAAATTTTCATTTCTTTCATTCATTCAGAACTTGCCCCCCCCCCCCCCCCCCCACCCCTGAACACTTTTGGTCCTTCAGTCTTTTAAAACTGTCCTATGTACCCTGTGTGCTAATGGCCAGCATTGAGATTGTTTTCCTGTCCCAAATTTGCATGTCTTTCAGTCATTCACAACTCCCCTCCCCTTCTCCAGTTTAACACTTTTGTTTCCTTCAGTCTTTTAAAACTCTCCTATCTACCCTGTGTCCTAATGGCCAGCATTCAGATTGTTTTCCTTTCCCAAATGTTCCTCTTTCAGTCATTCAGAACTCCCCCTCCCCCCATTTAACACTTTCGGTTCCTTCAGTCTTTTAAAACTCTCCTATCAACCCTGTGTCCTAAAGGCCAGCACTCAAATTGTTTTGCTTTGCCAAATTGTCTGTCACTGAGGTCACAGAGGTCAGTGCTTGCCTGCCTAGCAGACCACTTCTGGCAGGCACGGTCCAAAGCACATCCTGTTGGAGGTGAGAATTATTATATAGGATGTGGTGAAGTGCTGAATATTGCACTTAACCACATAAGAGCAGTGGTGTAGGAAGGGGGGCAGTGGGGCGGTCCGCCCCGAGTGCACGCTGCTGGGGGGGGTGTCGGCTCCACTGGTTCCCTGCTCGCTCTGCCCCGGAACAGGTTACTTCCTGTTCCGGGGCAGAGAGAGCAGGGA
Source organism: Microcaecilia unicolor (assembly GCF_901765095.1). Taxonomy (NCBI): domain Eukaryota; kingdom Metazoa; phylum Chordata; class Amphibia; order Gymnophiona; family Siphonopidae; genus Microcaecilia; species Microcaecilia unicolor. The sequence goes on from NC_044032.1 coordinate 378,721,775, forward strand.
ACCAGCGGAGCCGACGCAGCTCCCAGCAATGTGCAGTCGGGGCGGATCGGCCCTACTGCCCGTCCCTCGCCACTTTGCGATGTAAGTACGTGCTCCGGGGGATGGTGCGCTCCAGAGGGGGGAGGGTACGCCATGCTGCACTCGGGAGGGGGGTGCGCAGCGGCGACCCGCCCCGGGTGTCAACTGCCCTCGCTACGGCACTGCATAAGAGACAGCCAGCCACATAAACTTGGATATTCAGTGCCTGACACTGAATATCCAGGAAAAAATTAAATAGTGTGCAATTAGTATGTGCTGACAGAAAAATTAAAAAAGGGGGACTTGAACTACTGACTTTCTGTGGTTACAATCAAAGTGGTTTACATACTATATACAGGTACTTAGTTTGTACTTTGGGCAATGAACAGTTAAGTGATTTGCCTGGAGTCCCAAGCAGCTAAGGTAGGAATGGAACTCAGTTTTACAGGCTTTGGGGCTACTGAACTAAACACTAGGCTACTACTCCACTCCATGTACTAATGGGTTTTGCAGTAAACCTCTTTTCCTGTGTTAAGTGCATGCAGTTTAATAATAGGGCTTCTATGCTTTCTCTCATTTCAAAAATTCACATTAAAAAAAAATATCTGGGTGTATTGCCAATCAGCAGTTTACTGAATATTGACCTGAAAGCATTTGTCTTTCTGTAAAATGCAGACTCATTATTCCTTGGCCTGATTCTCCTTATTCTCACCTTCATTGATTTGTGATCATTCATTTAAATGAAATCAGCACACTGCCTCTAGATATTTTTCAGAGCTGTACTTCTTCTATTAATATGTAATGTATGCCAGAGGCTATGCATAATTGCTATTGATAATAGGAAGCAGACCTTGGAAAGCAGAGATAAAAAGTCCATTTGGTTGACTATTCTATTGCAGTTTTATACAAAAGATAAAGTATTAGATTTTATGTACACTTGTAGTTTCAAATACATGAATGATTTGTCAGATTTAAGACATTCTGGTATGGATAAAATCAGGGATGACACTGCTTTTTAATTTTTCCTTCTACCTTCTTTCCTGAATTGCCTCTTTACCTAGCAAAAATGAAAAATAAAAACAAATATTCAACCTACTCAATTGGTTGTCTGAAACCATAAGGTAAAAAAAACAATATTAGAAGGTTGTTTTAAAAGCATCTCCACATGTAAATAGGCTGTATGTGTAAATGGCGATTTCAGAAAGTTACTATTTAAACATGGAGATGGTTGGGATGCTGAGCAATCCTAGAGACATGTTTGAACAGACAGAAAATGCATACATGTATTTCTGATCTTACAATGCGAATATATATAATATGTAAACAAATTTTCCTGTTGATCTCTATACCAACTGAGAGGCATGAATAGCATATTAAAAAGTCAGGGCTTTACACAAAGGCTTAAAAGGGTAACATTAGTAGGCCACATGTTAATCACAGTTAAATCTGTGATTAATGCATTAATTATTCAATAGAATAAAAAAATCACCAATTTAAAAAGTTAATTGTAATTAAAAAAATTAATCACATTGCAGTTGTCTGATCTTTCCAAACATCTCTTCTGCTCTCTTCCACCTCTCAACCCCTGTTGGCATGATCTGGGTTTGTTGTATTAATGATATGTTTTATACCTGAGGGTGATTAGTTTTCTCATATTGTGAGCCACCTTGAACTTGGCAGTTATGGCAGATGATAAATGTAATTTCTAATGATATAATGGGCGGCCACCTTTCATTTTCAATAATATGTCGGGACGCCCAAATCTCCATATTTTAGGTCAGCCTTAGAGATGGTGGTCCCTAGAGATGGTCATCCCCGATTTTCGGCAATAATGGAAACCAAGGATGCCCTATCTCAGAAATGACCAAATGCAAGACCTTTGGTTATGGGAGGAGCTAGCATTTGTAGTGCACTGGTCCCCCTAACATTCCAGGACACCAACCGAGCACCCTAGGGGGCAATACAGTGGACTTCAGAAAAAGCTCCCAGGTACTTAGCTCCCTTACTTTATGTGCTGAGCCCCCAACCTCCCCCTAAAAACCCACTCCCCACAACTGTACACCACTACCATAGCCCTTACGGGTAAATGGGGGCACCTAGATGTGGGTACAGTGGGTTTCTGGGGGTTTTGGAGGGCTCACATTTACCACCACAAGTTTAACAGGTAGGGGGGATGGGCCTGGGTCCGCCTGCCTGAAGTGCACTGCAGTACCCACTAAAACTGCTCAAGGGACCTACATACTGCTCTCATGGAGCCTGTTATATTTAAGGCTGGCATAGAGGCTGGAAAATATTTTAACATTTTTTTAGGGTGGGAGGGGGTTAGTAACCACTGGGGGAGTAGGGGGAGATAATCCCCGATTCCCTCCGGTGGTCATCTGGTCATTTAGGGCACATTTTTGTGGCTTGGACCAAGTAAAGTCGGCCAAGTGTTCATCAGGGACACCCTTCTTTTTTCCATTATCGGCCGAGGACGCCCATGTGTTAAGTACACCCCAGTCCCGCCTTCATTATGTTTCTGACACGCCCCCAGGAACTTTGGTCATCCCCGCGATGGAAAGCAGTTGAAGGCGCACAAAATCAGCTTTCGATTATGCCAGTTTGGGCGATCCTGTGAGAAGGACGCCCATCTCCCGATTTGTGTCGAAAGATAGGCATCCTTCTCTTTCAAAAATGAGCCCAATTGATCTAAATATCAATTAATGGTGCCTTTGACACGATTAAGTAACGCATACCTCTAGACACATTTATAGTCCCAATAATAAAAACAAAACAGAGACCATTTTTCATCAGTCTTCATAATTTAAAGAAATGGTACTCCTCTGCTTATTTTCCCTGCAGCCATAGACTCGTATTTCTGAGTTAGATATACTAGATTCAACCAAGCCTCAATATGGATATTTTTGTGATTTTTCCAGTGTGTAAAGATTTGCTTGAGGGCAAGAGCAAGTATTAAGTGTAGGAATTTTTTCTGCTTTCAGTTAACAGTAAAGGTTAGACTATTGTATTAACCTTCAATATCACTACTGACAGAGTAATCTGAATCGATAAACCTAATATGTGTCCATTTCTTTCCCACACTTGTCCTCAAAAGACTGAGACAGAAACACATTTATATCATGTCCACAAGGGAACCTATTTCATGCAAGCAGAATGAACATGTTTGGAATCCTGTTTTCTGATTTTAGATAACTTTACTGGGGTCCAACATGCACGAAGAGCAAGACAGAGTGAGCAAGAGAGACTGAGGGAAAAGTTTAGAGATTTTGTCCAATATCCCTGTTCCCAGTCAATTTCCACACCCACAGATGTCACCTTTTCTTATCAATGTTCTTTATTAAAATGAGGTCATACAAGGTGCACTGATATATGTTCTACTAACCCAACAGAGCAGTGGCGTAGCCAGAAGACAATTTTTGGGTGGGCCAGCGGGTTGGATGGGTGGGCACTACAACCCCAACCCCCCCACGCAGCGCACAGCACCTTTAAAGTTATCGACGCTGCCTCCACTCACCTTCTCCCACCGTGGCGCTGACTCGTCTCCTGCACTTCATGGTCTCCGTCTCCCACTGCCGCGGCAGCGCTCTATCGGCGCTGCCTGCCTGACAGCTGACAGACGCGGCGTGACGACTTCCTCTCCAGGACCTTCCCTCTGCCGTGTGCAATCCACCCTGCATAAACAGGAAGTTGAATCAATGCGGCAGAGGGAAGGCCCCGGAGCAGGAGGACGTCGCGTCGCGTCGGTCAGCTGTCAGGCAGGCAGCGCTGATAGCAAATTGAAAACGCTGCTGTGAGGGTGGGAGACAGACACCGCGAAGTGCAGGAGAGGAGGCAGCGCTACGGCGGGGGTGGGAGAAGGTGAGGATGGGCCTGAGACGAAACTGGGTGGGCCTGGGCCCATCCAGGCCCACCCGTAGCTACGCCCCTGCAACAGAGACTGGATCATCTCCTAATTCTAATAGAAGGATAGAGCCCTAATAAATGATGCATTGTATTTTTTTATGTTTCTAAATTATTTGAAATAAAAAGAAATGCAGCTTGAAGTTGTGACCATTTGAACAATTGTAGCTGAGAGGTTGAAGTGAACTTGTAGTTCTCTAAACAGTGTACCGGGTTCCCATTTATAACCTTTCTTAGATATCAAAGGACAGAATTATGAATACGTATAAGGGAATAAAACACTTTATTTGCCAACTAGAGTGTGTTAGTTCACAAAACATGTATAGTACATCATTTGTACTTAACACACAATTTTTTTTAGCATAATGCATGATAAAAGTGAAGTAGGAAAATGCTATATTGTTCATGGAAAGATAATGCCCTGAGACCCACTGGACTACAAGGGGCATGTGCTGACAGGCCCAGAAGGAGCTAATGTTTCAGTCTGGGAGGTCTTGATCTGGGAGTGGAGAATCTTGATCGGGGAGGTCTTGATGGGGGAGGCCTAATCAGGGATGGCCTGATTGATTGGGGGTGGAGCATGATAAAGGGTCTGTCAACATAGATGATCCCTTTAAGATGCTCTGACAGTTGAATAATGCTGCTTGTCAGGTAGTTCAAACAGTGCTAATCAGATACCACAGGAGTCAGTAACCTGTAGTACTGAACTATTGCTGCTTGGTGACTCTCATGGTAAATCAAGGTGTGGTAGAAGCCTGACTTTTACCATGCCTTGATAACTTCTCTCCTTAGTATCTGAAAAGCTTTGGTAGTAATACCTCCTGCATTAGTATGTATTACAGAGTGAGACTCTTTCTCTTGTGTGGTTTTGAGATATTGAGTTAAGGCATACTCATATTTGCTTCCTTCTTTCCAACTAAGAAGCTCACCAAAAACAAAACAAAACAGCAACAACTAAAAAACAAGAGCTCCACCCTATACTCAACAGAACATTATGTTGATATTTCAATTACTTATGCTTTCTAAGAAGAGTGGAATAATTGGATATGCCAGGTATTTGTGACCTGGATTGGCCACTGTTTGAAACAGGATGCTGGGCTTGATGGACCTTTGGTCTGTCCCAGTATGGCAATACTTATGTACTTATAGTTTCAAGTTTATTAAAATTTACTATCCTGATCAACAGACAGGCCATCTGGGCAGCTTACAATCTAAAAGTGGGTACAATTTGTGCAGTACAACAAGACAAGATATGGTGAGGATAGTAGGTAGAACTACAATGAAAGATAAGTTAGTAGGGGTAGGAAAATACAGGAAGCAAGTTGGCATTTGTGTGTCCAGTGGTTCACATTAAATTTGCAGATGACAATATTAAAGTGAGAAGTCAGCAAAAAGCATCCTTAAAGTCTTAAAACTGATTTTAAATTGTGCCTGGGAAGATTGCATCCTTAAATGAGAAGGTAACTGGTTCCATAATTCAGGGTTCTGGACTGAGAAAACAGATTGTCTTGTAAATTTCTAAAATGAAACCTCCATTCTAAGGGAAAGAGGAAGTGAATTCCACAGAGATAGGGCAATGACACTGAAATAGGAATTATGGAGTATCTCACTAGATGTTATGATGGGATGGCACAATGAGAAGATACCTATTAGAGGAATTATGAATATGTGACACTGTATAGGGAATAAGAAGACTGGAAAGATGGTATCCTGGAATGTGGGACCTGATGTGAGAATATCATATATTTGAAGACACTGGCAATCAATGTTCAGAAACAAGCAGGGGGAGGGGAACATGGTCATATTTTTTCCAAATAGTAACCTAATGGCTGTATTCTGGATGAGCTAAAGTCTTCTAATTTGGGGTAAGTATAACCCTGACATAATGAGGTACAGTAATTGATTTTTGATATTACCAGGACTAGTAAAAGATCCTAAGGGAGGATAGATTAAGCATAGGGTGGACAGAGAGAATTTGTCTAAAAGTGAAAAAAAAAACCTTCTAGTCACGACATTGAAGATCGTTTCTGGAATTATTATGGGCCCTCCAGGTACAGAAAAATACCAACTATACCTGAATGTACCCTGCTTCAATAGTTTGGGGCTTACAGGTAGTACATTCAAAATATAGAATCTTTATGTAAAGAAATTTGCTCAAACAAATGGTGATAGAACCCATGAGGAAACGGT